>NW_015169237.1:111795-158421 GCF_001447785.1 Gekko japonicus | reverse complement strand
TGTATTCTTGGTGCTGGGGTGTGTGTGTCAACAGTGGGAGGGTTTCTGGTGTCCTGGCCCCACTGCTGGACCTCCCGATGGCCCCTGGTGTTTTTGGCCACTGTGTGACAACAGAGTGTTGGACTGGATGGGCCACTGGCCTGATCCAGCATTGGCTTCCCTTATGTTCTCATGGATAAGCATATGGAGCAGAGGTCCATCAGTGGCCCCTATTAGCCACAAGGTCTAGAGAGGAACTCTCAGTCTGGGGCAAGGGATGCTCTGTGTTCTTGGTGCTGGGGGGAGGCAACAGTGGGAGGGCTTCTAGTGTCCTGGGCCCACTGCTGGACCTCCTGATGGCCCCTGGTGTTTTTGGCCGCTGTGTGACAGAGAGTGGGACTGGTTGGGCCATTGGCCTGATCCAACATTGGCTTCTCTTATGTTCTTATATCCTCTCTACATGTGATGTGATGGTGAACGGGGGTTGTACTGGGTTGAAATCATTGGACTCTACCTTCTTAGCACCATAGCAGAAGAAGACCGGGCTGAGCCCGAGGGTTCCCAAATGGCCGTTTATTTCAAGAAGAAGTTGGTACGTGAGTCAGAGAGACATAATGTTGTTTTGGGCCTCCCCAAAATCGTTCCGATGAGGATGGCGCAGGACCAACGGGCAGTGCTCCCCCTAAGCTGCGTGAGTGTGAGCTGGCTCACAGTTTTTTTTAGCCTCCGGCTCACACATCCTTGTCTCAGCTCAGGAAGGGATGGCTCCAGAGCAAATGGATTTATGCAGCGGCCAAATCGCTTGCTCACCACTTTAATGCCAGTAGAAGTTTTGCTCAACAGACCCCACAGCTTAGAGGGAGCATGGCCAACGAGCGCGCCCACTTCCTCATTCTCTGGACACGGTTCTTCAGGCGATGGTCACTGCTATGGCCAAAGCATAGTTCTTGCCAGCCTCGCGGAATTTCTTCATTAAGTTTTTCCGCAATTTCGTCCAACGGCGTCGTTCCAGAGGGCCCGGCTAGGAAGGAGTCAAACAAAACAAAACAAAACAAGAACACTGAGGTGGAACGTTTCCATGGCAGCGGGAAAACAAAATCTCTCTAGCAGGTGGGGTGATGGTGAACAGGAGTTGTGACGGGTTGATGCTCTGTATTCTTGGTGTTTGGGGGTGGGCAGCAGTGGGAGGGCTTCTAGTGTCCTCCTGGCCCCACTGCTGGACCTCCTGATGGCCCCTGGTATTTCTGGCCACTGTGTGACACAGAGTGCTGGACTGGATGGGCCATTGGCTTGATCCAACACGGGCTTCTCTTACGTTCTTATGGATAAACATGTGGAGCAGAGGTCCATCAGTAGCTATTAGCCACGAGTTATAAAGAGGAACACTCGCTCTGGGGCAAGTGATGCTCTGTATTCTTGGTGCTTGGGGGGGTCAACAGTGGGAGGGCTTCTGGAGTTCTGGCCCCACTGCTGGACCTCCTGATTGCCCCTGGTATTTTTGGCCACTGTGTGACAACAGAGTGTTGGACTGGATGGGCCACTGGCCTGATCCAGCATTGGCTTCCCTTATGTTCTCATGGATAAGCATATGGAGCAGAGGTCCATCAGTGTCCCCTATTAGCCACAAGGTCTAGAGAGGAACTCTCAGTCTGGGGCAAGTGATGCTCTGTATTCTTGGCTTCTCTTATGTTCTTATGGATAAACATATGGAGCAGAGGTCCATCCGTGGCTACTAGCCACAAGGTATAGATAGGAACTCTCAGTCTGGGGCAAGTGATGCTCTGTATTCTTGGTGCTGGGGGGGGGGAGGGCAACAGTGGGAGGGCTCCTAGTTTCCTGGCCCCACTGCTGGACCTCCTGATGGCACCTGGTATTTTTGGCCACTGTGTGACACAGAGTGTTGGACTGGATGGGCCACTGGCCTGACCCAACATTGGCTTCTCTTATGTTCTGTTGTTGTTCAAAGCATCTGAGGGTGGAGATCTTAGTTTGGTCTCTTTCCTGTGCTTCCAAAAGTTTTGTCCCACCTCCCTGCAAAGCAGAAACGGACTTCTGCAGGTAGAAAAGAACCAGAGTCCTGGAGCACCTTAAAGACAAACAAAATTTGTGGCAGGGGAGGAATTTCCATCAGTCGCTGCTCACTTCTTCAGATATATGAAGAATATGACGAATCTTCAGATATCTGAAGGAAGAAGACGAAGAAGACGACGACAATGGGGTGAACAGAGGGACAGAAGGATGGTTTGGGAACCTTGCAACGCCCTCGCTGTCACTCCGTTTGTTTCCGTGCCCCGGATTGAGGGGAACTTTACGAAGGAGAAGCCTGCCTTTCTCATTCCTATCAGTCAGATAATCAGATGATGTTTCATACTTGGAATCAGTACGGCGTTGGCCTGTGTTTTTGAGCCGCATCATTTTCTGTTCCAGGGTGGGTTTGGAAAAACCACGGAGTGAATGCTAGATGCAGAATGGGCCTGTGTGAACTGGCAAAATCCAGTTGGGAAGTGCATTGAAAAGTGGATTGAAGGTGGATTATTCAGTGCGTGTGGTTGCAGTTTTGGACTCCAATCTAGTTGTTCTATCGCAGATCCAACTGGCTGCAATTGTTTTCCCCCTGTGAATCTTGTCTTCTTGTGATGTGACCGAGGCGTGGCAGTCATTTTAGCTCCTGGGGAGCTGATATCACGGAGGTGATCTAAGGATGCAGCTTTCGTTTTGAAGCCGTTTTCTTCTCCACGGGCAATCTCGGAGGGAAAGAAGAGAAAGCCGCCCCGCTCACCCCAAGACCTACCTTCTTCTCTGTATCGCCACACCGTGCCAGGATAAAATGATAGCCCTGCTCCATGACATAAATTTCAGAGCAGAATTTCTTGACCTGCATGAAGAGAGGAGAGAGGCAATGTATTTCCAAGGTCCTGGTAATTCAATGTCCCACATGATCTAAAGAGCTGTACGCTCATCTGAACAACAGCTGAAGAAGAGGAGGTTGGACTTATACCCTGTCTTTCATTCGGAGTCTCAGAGCGGCTTACAATCTCCTTTCCCTTCCTCTCTCCACAACAGGCACCCTGTGAGGTAGGCGGGGCTGAGAGAGCTCTGAGAGAACTGCTCTTGAGAGAACAGCTCTGAGGAAACTTGTGACTGGCCCAAGGTCACACCAGCAGCTGTATGCGGAGGAGTGGGGAATTAAATCCGGTTCTCACAGATTAGAGTCCGCACTCCTAAACACTGCATCAAACTAAGGACATCCGTTTAGCCTCAACCCCAGAACCTTTTCGGCTCTGGCCCCGGCCTGGTGGAACACTCTCTTGGGTGAGAACCGGGCCCTGTGGGATCTGCTTCAGTTCCACAGGGTCTGTAAAATGGAGAAGTTCCGCCGGGCCATTGGTTGAGGCGATGGGTATCTCATTAGTCTAACCTCCCCTGCTCCAACTCCCTAAACTATTCTGTTCAGGAACTGTTGGGGCGATTGCCCGTTGTATAATCGTGGGCATTTTTATGGATCCACAGGAACGTATCCTCCTCTGTTTATGGGCCATCTTGGTGTGGTTATGTATTGCATAACTGTAGAATGTTATTTATTGTTTTATTTATTTATTTATGCAGTCATTGTCGGCTCAGGGCCAGTTCCAGCGTACAGGTCTGCAATTACCGCTGATTTACGATAAAAAATATAACCCGTTGAAGAATCCGTAAAACCACCGACATGCTGAAACAGCAGCACGCTTCAACAGATGACCAATGCTCTCTCTAAGCTGCGGAGTCTTTTGAGCAAAAAGTCTACTTGGGCCCCGATCACACGCAGAAGTTGGAGCGGGATACTCACGGATGCCGGGCGGGTTTTACGGGCGCAATCAAACGGACACATCTGGCAAGCGTCACGCACCCGTAGCCAACCCGTCCCGTCCGGCCAAAGATCCGGCGTTAAACGGTACCTGTGAAAATCCACTAGCGAAAGCTTGCGACGGGCTGCAGATGGACCTCCTCTGTCTGATTGCCCCCGCGTGCTTTTCTTACCGTGTTGAAGCACGCCAGAAACACGTGCCACCAGAAACAACCCTGGTCCGCCGCCGCAGCATCGGATCAGGTAGTGGCGGATTAAATTGCAGTGGCACAAATAGCCACGCCTTCCCCCTGCGTTATCTGGCCCGTGTGACCCGGGGCCTTTGTGAGCTCTTGGCTACTAGCCAAGCGATTTGGCTACTGCATAGATTAGTTTGCTCTGGAGCCCTCCTTCCTGAGCTAAGACAAAAAATGTGTGAGCTGGAGGCTAAAAAACTGTGAACTAGCTCACACTGACTCAGCTTAGAGGGAACACTGCAGGTAATATAGTGGTCCCCATCAGTGTTCTCTCTAAGCTGAGTTAGCGTGAGCCAGCTCACAGTTTTTTAGCCTCCGGCTCACACATTTGTGCCTTAGCTCAGGAAGGAGGGCTCCAGAGCAAACTAATTTCTGCAGCAGCCCAATCGCTCGCTCACAACTTAAGTGCCAGTAGCTCACAAAGTAGGATTTTTGCTCACAAGACTTCACAGCTTAGAGAGAGCGTTGGTCCCCCTCCAGCTTCTAGGAACTGCGGTCACTGGAAGAAAGGCCAGATCAAAGTGGATCTGGCGATCCAGATCAAAGTGGATGCCCACTGCCTCCACTAATGGCCCGACGACGGCTTTATCTGTGTTTCTAATTGCCGTGAGCCGCTCTGAGCCCTGCATGCTGGGAAAGGCGGTATACCAATGTTCCCTCTAAGCTGTGGAGTCTTGTGAGCAAAAATCCTACTTTGTGAGCTCCTGGCATTAAAGTTGTGAGCGAGCGATTTGGCTACTGCATAACTTAGTTTGCTCTGAAGCCATCCTTCCTGAGCTAGGACAAAAATGTGTGAGCCGGAGGCTAACAAACTGTGAGCTAGCTCACACTAACTCAGCTTAGAGAGAACACTGCGGTATACATATCAAATAAATAAGCAAATAAATTAAATTAAGACATAAGAGCTGTAGGGAAGCTTGCTTCAATGTAAATTCATAACAGAAAACGGGCTGTCGTGAATATCGGGCGGATGGTGTCCATTCTTCACTGGGTCTGATTCGCACCCTGCCGTCCAGCATAAAAACCTGCAGTTGAAATCTGCAGGAAGGTTCGCCAGATGAAAGGCGATGTACTATCAAATGGACCACCAGAGGGAATGCAACATGTGTGGAACAGACCCCCCCCTCCACCCCCTGGAACAACAGGCACACACAAGCGAGGAAGGAAGAGGACCGACTCCTTACACCATCCTCCTTGAAGTCACACTCCTCCAAAGGCCTTTTCTCATGTGGACTGCAAACCGTTTCTTGAATGGTCAACTGCAGTTCTTGCTGAGAACTCTCGGTTGTTGCATCCTGAGAAGTAAAAGAGCAAATATATCACTATACAAAGCCTCCCCGCTCTATTTATTTATTTATTTAGATTTCTATTCGGCCCTCCCTGTGTAAGGGCAGGTTCCATCATACCAAGTCAGCAATCACATAAATATGCAAATAACAGTTAAAATCAATTAAAAGGCACTGAAATTAAAATTTGTTGTTGTTCAGTCGCACAGTCGAGTCTGACTCTTCGCGACCCCATGGACCAGATCCCGCCAGGCCTTCCTGTCTTCCGCCGTCCTCTGAAGTTTGCTCAACTTCATGTTCGTTGCATCGATGACACTGTCTGACCATCTCATCCTTTGCCGCCCCCGTCTTCTTTGACCTTCAATCTTTCCCAGCATCAGGGTCTTCTCCAGGGAGGGCTCCCTTCTCATTGGGTGGCCAAAGTATTTGAGCTTCAGTTTCATTATCTGGCCTTCCAGGGAACAGTCAGGGTGGATTTCTTTTAGGATTGACTGATTTGATCTTCTTGCAGTCCAAGGGACTCTCAAGAGTCTTCTCCAGCACCATAGTTCAAAAGAATCTATTCTTCGGCACTCGGCCTTCCTTACAGTCCAACTCTCGCAGCCATACATGACTACTGGGGATACCATTGCTTTGACCATGCGGACTTTTGTTGGCAGGGTGATGTCTCTACTTTTTATCATTAAAATACACATGATAATTTCTGTCACTGTGAACCAGAGCCTCAACAGGTGAGGTCTAACACGTTGGGGCTCCAGGTGGTTACTCAGATCTGGGTCTCTGGAGCGGAGGCCCGATAAGGTGTGGACGACTGCCACTTCAGTTAAAAGCCTGGCGGAAGAGCTCCGTCTCGCAGGACCTGGGGAACTGTGAAAGGTCCCACAGGGCCCTGATCTCATATGGGAGCTCATTCCACCAGGTAGGGGTCAGGGTTGAAAAAGCCCGTTGAGGCAACTTGGATGTCAGACTTGGGCATTTGTTCAGTAAGCCTTGTGCACGGTGACCTACTTTGCTTGCTTGCTTTTCCTTTCGTTATCGCTGCCCTCACCTACCTTCTCTTGCCAAGTCCCCCCGGGGGGCGTGGATACCCCTGCCCCAGAGGCCCGTTCCCCGCCGCCGCCGGATCGGGCCCTGGGGGGAACTCCACCCCGATATGCACGTCACCAGGAAGTGACGCAACCACGCCGGGCACGCTGGGGGGAGGGGCACGGTCATCCGAGGGAAAACTCATGGTCCCGCCCCCAGCGTGCCCGGCGTGGTCGCATCACTTCCTGGTGACGTGGATGCGGCACGCGCTTCAGGATCGACCCGGGAGTCCCCCGCTTCAGGACGAGGTACGACTTGGCACCCCTACGCCTACCATTGCATTCCTGGGGGGGGGGAGTGGGTGTCTGTAGTAATTTAGGGAGGCTGGCTTTGCAATTTTTCCACGGGGCCTCAAGACATCTTTCACATGAGAAGTGTCCCTGAAGTAAAGACTGGACTTGGCAAGATAACGGCTGTCTATCTTTCATAACCATCGCAGTGCTGGTGACGTAGATGTGGCTGGAAACCTGGACTTGTACTAGGGTTACCAAGTACCTACCTACGAATCGGCGGGGGACACATGCTTCCCCGCCGGACCTTGTGCAGTTCCGCAGGGCCTGCAAGACGGAGCTCTTCCGCCAGGCTTTTGAGTAGGAGCCGCCGCCGTTGCCACTATACCACCACCGTGGCTTGATTTACCATCTACCTGGCTCTAGGCGGGGGCAGACGTCGCCCAGAAGAGGAATATTACTCTGGCGCTCCTGCTTTTATACCATCGGCCGCCAGTGAGGGACATCGACCATCTTGAACTTTTAAAATGAACTGTAGAGCACCATTTTAGTTTGTATTTATTGAGGTTTTAATGTAATCTATGTTTTATTTTTGGCGTTGCCGCTTGTTTGCCGCCCTGGGCCGTATGGGTAGGGCGGGATATAAATCCCAAAATAAATAAATATAAAATAAATATAACATTCTTGCGTGTAACACGGCCGTATCGCACTATCCTGTCACCCAGGACGTAAGCACGCTGGGCACGTAGCCGGGCGACGCTCTGGCGATAGGGCTGGAAACTCGATGGTACCATCGAGGTTTCAGCCCCATTGCCAGAGCGTCGCCTGGCTACATTCTCACGTCATGTCTGGGTGACAGGATAGTGCAGCGCCTGGGTTTTCCCCGCGGGAATGTTCCTGCCAAGAACTATACGTCCCCCGCCGACTCGCGGTAAGTACTTGGTAGCCCTAGCTTGTACCTATATTCTGCTTTCCCACCTTTGCCCCTCAGTCCTGACAAAGGGTTTGAACCCGTGACATCTCATATCTCTAAATAAAGCATTCGCTTAGAAAGTGTGCCTGGAGAGTGATTTGACTGGGAACCTGACAGAGGGTCAGGACTGAGGGGTTAGGGTTTGCAGATCATAACGTCCTACGGGGCTCATGAGTCGAGAGGGTGTGTGTGTAACGAAATGGCTGCCAGTCTGAGGCAGCAGTGTATTTTAAAATGGATGCCAGCCTGATAGTCCGTAGGAGGGGGGAGGTGCTCCATAGGGAACAATGGAGCGGCCCTACCTCCCTGCCTGTGTTCCCTGTAAGCTGAGTTATTGTGAGCTAGCTCACAGTTTTTTAGCCCTCCGGCTCACACATTTTTTGCCTTAGCTCAGGAAGGAGGGCTCCAGAGCAAACTAATTTATTCAGCAGCCAAATTGCTCGCTCACAACTTTAATGCCGGGAGCTCTAGGGATCCCAAGTCCCCCCGGGGGGCAGGGAAACCCCCGCCCCAGAGGCCCGTTCCCTGCCACCGCCAGATCGGGCCCCAGGGGGAACTCCTCCCCGACGTGTGCGTCACCAGGAAGTGACGCGGGCACGCCGGGGGCGGGGGCACGGCCATACAAGGGAAAACTCTATGGTTTTCCTTTGTATGGTCGTGGCCCCGCCCCCAGCATGCCTGGCGTCATAACGTCACTTCCTGGTATAATAAATAAATAAATAAATAAACACTCCTCAAAGAAACATACAACACAACATCTTCAAAGCTCAATGCTCATTCCTGAGGCTGCTATGGCTGTGCCAACAATCAGCAGGCCCATCCAGAGGTAGGTCTCCAACCCCAGATCGTTCCCCTGCTGCCCCTGCTGATGTGTCCTTTCTGGTCCAGGAAGCACTCTCTGTGCTCTCGCTGCCTGGCCTGGAACCTGAGACGCTGCCTGGCCTCCCCCCCAAAACCGCAACATTAACTTTGCCTTTAGGAAGCGCTGCTCACCCAGGCCTCTCCAAAGTGGGCAGATTTGTGCAAGAGGCAGGGAATCAACGGATGGCCGGGCTCTCTTCCTTATGGCCCAGACCCAGTTCTGGATGTGCATATAAAGAAGAGGAGGTATATTCAGCACAAGGAAACAACCCTGAATGATAACTGTCATGCTTTCTGCTTTGGACAGTTGCCTGTTATGCCTTTAAGCCAGTTTGGTGTAGTGGTTAAGTGTGCGGACTCTAATCTGGGAGAACCGGGTTTGATTCCCCTACTCCTCCACTTGCACCTGCTGGTGTGACCTTGGGTCAGTCACAAGCTCTGGCACAGCTGTCCTTGAAAAAGAGCAGTTTGTGTTAGAGTTCTCTCAGCCCCACCCACCTCACAGGGTGTCTGTTGTGGGGAGGGGAAGGGAAAGGAGTTTGTAAGCTGCTCTGAGACTCCAAGTGAAGGGCGGGGTATAAATCCAATCTCTTCTCTTCTTCTAAGCTGGACTTCGGATTCTGTGCCTGGAGTACACACCGCTCTTTTTTCTACAGTGTGTGTTTATTCTGCAGCCCAGAATAAGTACACCACGCTCTGTGCTCCTTTCTTGTGCGGCCGGATCTGAACCAGGGAGCACGAGAGGGCAGATCAGCCGGGAGCCATTAATTAATTTTTTACAAGCACCATGAGACTAGCGATGGTCTCATATCGCTAGACTCATGTTGCTTGAATTATTTAAAAAAATGTAGATGGGGGAGTGGCCTACAAGGCATGGGGAAAGGGTGGAGGGGAAGTCCAAAGGGATCTGTATGCTTTCAGCACCTTCAGCTTTGGAAGCAAAGCAAGGGGCAAACCGGCACAAAAGCATTCTCGGAAAACCCGGGGAAACACTGAATGGAAAGCAAGCTGACCACTGACTGGAGGATAGAAAATGCAGCACGACAAAGAAAACCCTACAGATATGCATGGTGAAAGCAAGGCAAAACACCCATGCATTATAGTCCAGTGTCTATTATGAGCTTAGAGTTGTCATAAGAACATAAGAAGAGCCCTGCTGGATCAGACCAGTAGTCTATCTAGTCCAGCCTCCTGTCTCACACAGTGGCCAACCAGTTCCTCTGGAGGGCCAACAACAGGGCAAAGAGGCCGAGGCCTTCCCCTGATAAGAGCATCAGAAGACCCCTGCTGGATCAGACCAGCGAGGGTCCATGTAGTCCAGCATCCTGTCTCACACAGGGGCCAACCAGTTCCTCTGGAGAGACAACAACAGGGCAGAGAAGCCGAGGCCTTCCCCTGAGAAGAACACCAGAAGAGCCCTGTTGGATTAGACCAGTGAGATCTCAGAACCTACCAGGGTCAGTCTTGGACAGTACTGGGATGGGAGTCCACCAAGGAAGTCATGGGTTGCTGTGCAGAGGGAGGAAAAGCAAGCCACCTCTGAATGTCTCTTGCATTGACCTTGATGGCCCAGGCTAGCCTGTCCTCATCAGATCTCAGAACCTACCAGGGTCAGTCTTGGACTGTACTGGGATGGGAGTCCACCAAGGAAGTCATGGGTCGCTACGCAGAGGGAGGAGAAGCAAGCCACCTCTGCATGTCTCTTGCATTGGCCTAGATGGCCCAGGCTAGCCTGTCCTCATCAGATCTCAGAGCCTACCAGGGTCAGTCTTGGACAGTACTGGGATGGGAGTCCACCAAGGAAGTCATGGGTTGCTACGCAGAGGGAGGAAAAGCAAGCCACCTCTGCGTGTCTCTTGCATTGACCTAGATGGCCCAGCCTAGCCTGTCCTCATCATATCTCAGAACCTCAACACAACATCTTCAAAGCTCAATGCTCATTCCTGAGGCTGCTACGGCTGTGCCCACAATCAGCAGGCCCCTCCAGAGGTAGGTCTCCAACCCCAGATCGTTCCCCTGCTGCCCCTGCTGATGTGTCCTTTCTGGTCCAGGAAGCACTCTCTGTGCTCTCGCTGCCTGGCCTGGAACCTGAGACGCTGCCTGGCCTCCCCCCCAAAACCGCAACATTAACTTTGCCTTTAGGAAGCGCTGCTCACCCAGGCCTCTCCAAAGTGGGCAGATTTGTGCAAGAGGTAGGGAATCAATGGATGGCCGGGCTCTCTTCCTTATGGCCCAGACCCAGTTCTGGATGTGCATATAAAGAAGAGGAGGTATATTCAGCACAAGGAAACAACCCTGAATGATAACTGTCATGCTTTCTGCTTTGGACAGTTGCCTGTTATGCCTTTAAGCCAGTTTGGTGTAGTGGTTAAGTGTGCGGACTCTAATCTGGGAGAACCGGGTTTGATTCCCCTACTCCTCCACTTGCACCTGCTGGTGTGACCTTGGGTCAGTCACAAGCTCTGGCACAGCTGTCCTTGAAAAAGAGCAGTTTGTGTTAGAGTTCTCTCAGCCCCACCCACCTCACAGGGTGTCTGTTGTGGGGAGGGGAAGGGAAAGGAGTTTGTAAGCTGCTCTGAGACTCCAAGTGAAGGGCGGGGTATAAATCCAATCTTTTCTCTTCTTCTTCTTCTAAGCTGGACTTCGGATTCTGTGCCTGGAGTAGACACTGCTCTTTTTTCTACAGTGTGTGTTTATTCTGCAGCCCAGAATAAGTACACCACGCTCTGTGCTCCTTTCTTGTGCGGCCGGATCTGAACCAGGGAGCACGAGAGGGCAGATCAGCCGGGAGCCATTAATTAATTTTTTACAAGCACCATGAGACTAGCGATGGTCTCATATCGCTAGACTCATGACGCTTGAATTTTTTAAAAAAATGTAGATGGGGGAGTGGCCTACAAGGCATGGGGAAAGGGTGGAGGGGAAGTCCAAAGGGATCTGTATGCTTTCAGCGCCTTCAGCTTTGGAAGCAAAGCAAAGGGCAAACCGGCACAAAAGCATTCTCGAAAAACCCGGGGAAACATTGGATGGAAAGCAAGCTGACCACTGAATGGAGGATAGAAAATGCAGCGCGAAAAAGAAAACCCTACAGATATGCATGGTGAAAGCAACGCAAAACACCCATGCGTTATAGTCCAGTGTCTATCAATGCTCCCTCTAAGCTGTGGAGTGTTGTGAGCAGAAATTCTACTTTGTGAGCGACTGGCATTAAAGTTGTGAGCCAGCGATCTGGCTACTGCATAAATCAGTTTCCTCTGGAGCCCTCCTTCCTGAGCTAAGACAAAAATATGTGAGCCGGAGGCTAAGAAACTGAGCTAGCTCACACTAACTCAGCTTAGAGGGAACACTGGTTATGAGCTTAGAGTTGTCATAAGAACATAAGAAGAGCCCTGTTGGATCAGACCAGTATATCTAGTCCAGCATCCTGTCTCACACAGGGGCCAACCAGTTCCTCTGAACAGCCAACAACAGGGCTCAGAGGCCAAGGCCTTCCCCTGATGTTGCCTCCTGACTCTGGGATTCAGAGGATTAGTGCCTCTGAATGTGGCGGTTCCCCTCAGTCACCACAGCTAGTAGCCACTGATAGCTCTCTGTGAATCTCTCTAATCCTCCTTTGAAGCTGTTTATGCCTGTGGCCAGCACTACATCCTCCGGCAGCAAATTCGACATTTAAACCACTCTCTGTGTAAAGTAGTACTTCCTTGTCTCCTTCCTGAACCTACTGCCCACCAGGTTCACTGGATGCCCTCGAGTTCTCGTCTTTTCGGAGAGGGAGGAAAAATGTCCCTTTGTCAACTCTCTCCACCGCATGCATAATTTTATAACCCTCTATAATGTCCCCCCCTTAGTCATCTCTTTTCTAAACAGAAAAGTGTCCGACTCTTCAGGCTTTCCTGATAGGGAAGGTGCTTCAGCCTCATAGTCGTCTCAGTTGCCCTCCTCTCTACTTTTTTCCGAGCTCTGCAATGCCATTTTGGAGAGACGGTGAGCAGAACTGCACACAGTATTCCACATGAGACGGCACCAGATACCCATAGAGGTGGTATAAAGGTAAAAGGTAAAGGTTCCCTTGCTCGAAAGCCAGTCGAGTCCGACTCTAGGGTTGCGGTGCTCGTCTCCGTTTCAAAGCCGAAGAGCCAGCGCTGTCCGAAGACGTTTCCGTGGTCATGTGGCCGGCATGACTAAACACCAAGGTGCACGGAACGCTGTTCCCTTCCCACCGAAGTGGTACCTATTTATCTACCTGCAATTTCTTGCTTTCGAACTGCTAGGTTGGCAGGAGCTGGAACTAGAGACGGGAGCTCACTCCATCATGCGGCACCCGGGTCTCGAACTGCTGAACGACTGACCTTCCACAGCCTGCCATAGAGGTGGTAGTTCCGCTCTATTCTGCTATGGACAGGCCTCACCTGGAGTCCTGTGTCCAGTTTTGGGCACCACAGTTTAGGAAGGATGTTGACAAGCTCAAGCGTTTCCAGAAGAGGGCAACCAGGATGGTGAGAGGGTTGGAACCCAAGTCTTACGAGGAAAGAGTTGAAAGAGTTGGGTGTGTTTAGCCTGGGAAAGAGAAGGCTTAGAGGGGACATGATTGCAGTCTTCAAGTATCTGAAGGGCTGTCATGTCGAAGATGGAGGGGATCTATTCTCTCTTGCTCCGGATTGCAAGACTAGATTTAATGGGTGGAAATTACAAGGGAGTCGTTACAGGCTAAATAACAGGAGACACTTTTTAACTGTAGGAGTGGTTGAGCAGTGGAACAGTCTGCCTCGGGAGGTGGTGGATGCTCCTTTGCTGGACGTTTTCAAGCGGAGGCTGGATGACCATCTTTCGGGTATGTTTTGGGCTGTCTTTCGGCTCTGCTCCTGCAGAGTGCAGGGGGTTGGACTAGATGACCTGCAAGGTCCCGTCCAACGCTAACATTCTATGATACTATGATTATATGATTCCTTGTAGGGGCATTACAATATTGCCTGTGTTATTCTCAGCCACTTTCCCAATAATCCCTAGCATAAAGTTTACCTTTTTCACTGCCGCAGCTTTCATTGAACTATCCACTACGACCCCTTTCAGTCTCTGCAAGTCCAAACCCTAGCTTTATAGGTGAATTCTGCTGTCTTTATTCAGTTCCCAGAGTCCATATTTTTGCAGCCATTTTCAACAGGCTAAGAATATAAGAGATGCCAATGTTGGATCAGGCCAATGGCCCATCCAGTCCAACACTCTGTCACTCAGTGGCCAAGAATACCAGGTGCCATCAGGAGGTCCAGCAGTGGGGCCAGGAGACTAGAAGCCCTCCCATTGCCCCCCCCAAGCACCAAGAATACAGAGCATCCCTTGCCCCAGACTGAGAGTTCCTCTCTATACCTTGTGGCTAAGAGCCACTGATGGACCTCAGCTTCACACTCAGTGGTATCATCTTCTCTCTGATGGTGATTGGCCTGTTAGCTATGTGACGTTTCTGTATGCATTGGCTGCTAAGAAAATCTGTGTGAAAGTTTTGGTTAACATTTAAGCTGCTGCAATTGAAGTCATGTTTTTTAACCCTTGGAAGCTGTAGCCTCGCTCTCAGTTTTATTGGGCTTTTATTGTTGTTTTATTGAGCACTGTCTGGGCAGGGTTTTTTGATCTATCGTAATGGCCTTTGGCCATATACAATAAATGTTACCTACCTACCTATCTTTACACCCTGAATTGGATGGCCGAGTCTATTCGGATGGCTATGCAGAGGCAGGAAACCACCACTGAACCACTCTTGCCTTGAAAACCTTATGGGGTCTTCATAAGTTGGCTGCAAGCCACCGCTGCATGTCTTCTGCCCAGGCTAGCCTGTCCTCATCAGATCTCAGAACCTACCAGGGTCAGTCTTGGAAAGTACTGGGATGGGAGTCCACCAAGGAAGTCATGGGTTGCTACGCAGAGGGAGAAAAAGCAAGCCACTCTGGATGTCTCTTGCATTGACCTAGATGGCCCAGGCTAGCCTGATCTCATCAGATCTCAGAACCTACCAGGGTCAGTCTTGGAAAGTACTGGGATGGGAGTCCACCAAGGAAGTCATGGGTTGCTACGCAGAGGGAGAAAAAGCAAGCCACTCTGGATGTCTCTTGCATTGACCTAGATGGCCCAGGCTAGCCTGATCTCATCAGATCTCAGAACCTACCAGGGTCAGTCTTGGAAAGTACTGGGATGGGAGTCCACCAAGGAAGTCATGGGTTGCTACGCAGAGGGAGAAAAAGCAAGCCACTCTGGATGTCTCTTGCATTGACCTAGATGGCCCAGGCTAGCCTGATCTCATCAGATCTCAGAACCTACCAGGGTCAGTCTTGGAAAGTACTGGGATGGGAGTCCACCAAGGAAGTCATGGGTTGCTACGCAGAGGGAGAAAAAGCAAGCCACTCTGGATGTCTCTTGCATTGACCTAGATGGCCCAGGCTAGCCTGATCTCATCAGATCTCAGAACCTACCAGGGTCAGTCTTGGAAAGTACTGGGATGGGAGTCCACCAAGGAAGTCATGGGTTGCTACGCAGAGGGAGAAAAAGCAAGCCACTCTGGATGTCTCTTGCATTGACCTAGATGGCCCAGGCTAGCCTGATCTCATCAGATCTCAGAACCTACCAGGGTCAGTCTTGGAAAGTACTGGGATGGGAGTCCACCAAGGAAGTCATGGGTTGCTACGCAGAGGGAGAAAAAGCAAGCCACTCTGGATGTCTCTTGCATTGACCTAGATGGCCCAGGCTAGCCTGATCTCATCAGATCTCAGAACCTACCAGGGTCAGTCTTGGAAAGTACTGGGATGGGAGTCCACCAAGGAAGTCATGGGTTGCTATGCAGAGGCAGGCAGTGGCAAACCGCCTCTGGTTGTCCCTTGCCTGGGAAAGCCCTATGGGTTCTCCTTGTATGGGCTGCTCATTGATGGGACTTTCCCCCACCACCACCTCCACCACCACCTATCTTTACAGGCCTAACATCTGGTTCATTTGTTCCTGGGAACCATAAGGGAAGGCCCTGGGGAGGCCATGAGTGGGCGCTCTCCTTTCATCCAGGGGCATCCTGCTTTCCGTGTGGGGCAAAATCACCTCCCTGTGGAAGCAGCATCTTCAGGACAAATTTATTTAGTTATTTATTTATTAGACTTTTACCCCGCCCTCCCGCCTAGGATGCTCAGGGCAGCTTTCAATAGTTTAAAACCAACTTAACAATTAATACAATATAAGTCTAAAACAATACAGTCAATAAAATATCCGAATACACTTATTAAAATTGAGATTAAGACGTGGCGGCCTTCTGTTATAAAGTGCTAGAACAGTCAGTGTGGTCTGAGCTATTGAAACGCTTGCCGGAACAGCTCGGTCTTTACCGCTCTACGGAATTGGTAAAGATCCCGCAGAGCTCGAATTTCGTTTGGGAGCTGGTGCAGCTAGCGAAAACGCCCTAGTTCTTGTCGATGTTAACTTAGCGTCCCTAGGGCCAGGGAGGACCAAGCGATTTTGCGACTCGGATCTCAGTGCCCTCGGGGGAACGTACGGGGAAAGGCGGTCCCTCAGGTAGACAGGACCCAGACCATTTAGGGCTTTAAAGGTCATAACCAGCACCTTGAAGCGTATCCGGAACGCTATTGGCAGCCAGTGCAGGGACCTCAAGACAGGTTGGATGTGCTCCCTCACGGGGAGACCCATCAGCAACCTGGCCGCGGCATTCTGCGCCAGCTGTAGCTTCCGGAGTTGCCCCAAGGGCAGCCCCATGTAGAGAGCATTGCAGTAATCCAACCTTCAGGTGACCATAGCATGGACAAAGAATCGAGGTACTTGCCCACACCAGCGGAGCAGCACCCCCTTCCAGAAGCCGAAAGACAGACGTTTGCTGTTCGTTATAGGCTCGAACGACATACGACATCGCTTCATTAAGGGTCAGTATTTCAACCCGAGCATGCTGAGCGGAGGCTGCTACGGCTGTGCCAACAATCAGTAGGCCCCTCCAGAGGTAGGTCTCCATCCCCAGATTGTTCCCCCGCTGCCGCTGCCGACGTGTCCCTTCTGGTCCAGGAAACGCTCTCTGTGCTCTCGCTGCCTGGCCTGGAACCCGAGACGCTGCCTGGCCTCCCCCCAAAACTGCAACATTAACTTTGCCTTCAGGACGCTCTGCTCACCCAGGCCTCTCCAAAGTGGGCAGATCCGGGCAAGAGGCAGGGAGTCAACGGATGGCCGGGCTCTGTTCCTCTGAAGAGGAAGTATATTCAGCACAAGGAAACAACCCCTGACTGAATGAGTCTCTCGTCGTTCTTTCTGATTTGGACAGTGTCTGTTATGAGCTTAGGGCCAACAACTGGGCAGGGAGGCCGAGGCCTTCCCCTGAGAAGAACCTCAGAAGAGCCCTGCTGGATCAAACCAGGGAGGGTCCCTCTAGTCCAGCCTCCCGTCTCTCACAGGGGCCAACCTGTTCCTCTGGAGGTCCAACAACAGGGCAGAGAGACCGAGGCCTTCCCCTGATAAGAACCTCAGAAGAGCCCTGCTGGATCAAACCAGGGAGGGCCCATCTAGTCCAGCATCCCGTCTCACACAGTGGCCAACCAGTTCCTCTGGAGGGCCAACAACAGGGCAGAGAGGCTGAGACCTTCCCCTGATAAGAGCATCAGAAGACCCCTGCTGGATCAGACCAGCGAGGGTCCATGTAGTCCAGCATCCTGTCTCACACAGGGGCCAACCAGTTCCTCTGGAGAGACAACAACAGGGCAGAGAAGCCGAGGCCTTCCCCTGAGAAGAACACCAGAAGAGCCCTGTTGGATTAGACCAGTGAGGTCCACCTAGTCCAGACTCCTGCCTCACACAGTGGCCAACCAGTTCCTCTGGAGGGCCAAGAACAGGGCAGAGAGGCTGAGGCACAGAAACATTTCCTTTTCATTACCCCGATGGCTCACTCTCTTCCTTATTGACTGCTCCTCCTTTCAGCAGCGGCACAGGATGGGACAGTCTCCCCCTCCAGACACAGTTTTCCTTCTTTCCCTCAGACCTGTTTCTTCCTCGTCTAGCTTCACAGTTCACCAGCCAGAAGGACACATTCTAACCTCGGTTTGCAGGGAGCTGGCGGCTTCCTTCATCAACCTCCTTGTCAGAGATGTCGTTTGTGTTGGCGTGAGCGATTCAGCAAGCCTGGACATTTGGGGCGGTGGGCGCTACATGACTCTAAGGGTGTGTAGGTGTTATTTCCTTGAATGGCATGCCCCTCTTTGTTTTAATCTGGGAACTGCCTTCTGAGTCCTGACCCTTTCTCTCCCTTTGTCCTCTCCGTTTCCTCACATGGCCTTCCAAGGAGAAAGATGTCTCTGCAGGTCTCGCTTGTAGATAGATAAAATAGCCTCACACTCAGGGATCGTTTCGTAGAAAAAGAGGAACTCATTAGTATAACTCATTAGCATATGCCACACCCCGTGAAATCACCGGAAGTGTGTCATAAGGCCACACCCCCTGACATCACCGGACGTGTGTCATAAGGCCACACACCCCGCCCCCAACGGTCCCGGCTACCGCCGGCCTTGAAGCTCTACTGCCGAGCCCCATGAGGGTAAGGCCGGTGGGAGTGCAAGGAAGCCCCGCGAAGGCCCTCCCTGGCCCCAGGCAGGCAGGGGTGGGGAGAGGCAGGGAGGAAGCAACTTACCCTCCCTCTTCTCCTGCCTCCTCCTGGCTGAATGAGGGCCGGAAGCGGGGCGGCCGGAAGCAGGGGGCGGGGCTTCGTCATGTGCCCCGCCCCCCGCAACTCACCCGGGGAACTGCGATCCCCCACGATCCCCCCCGAAATGACCTCTGCTCACACTTCCACACAAACAATGTCAGACAAGCTGGCCATTTGGGATAGGGAAAGTCCTCTTTAGGTTAGGCTTTTTTCACCTCTTTTGACTGCAGCCTGAATGTGAAGCGAATCTACTTGAACAAATTTAGAGTCCAGTGGCACCTTTAAGACCAAAAAAACCTTTTATTAAAGATATGAGCTCATACCTTGAATAAAACTTTGTTGGAGAAGAAGAAGAAGAGGAGGAGGAGGAGGAGGAGATTGGATTTATACCCCGCCCTTCACTATCCAAAGGAGTCTCAGAGTGGCTTACAAACTCCTTTCCCTTCCCCTCCCCACAACAGACATCCAGTGAG
Source organism: Gekko japonicus (assembly GCF_001447785.1). NCBI lineage: Eukaryota > Metazoa > Chordata > Lepidosauria > Squamata > Gekkonidae > Gekko > Gekko japonicus. The sequence goes on along the minus strand of NW_015169237.1, from coordinate 139,789 downwards.
GTAGGCGGCGCTGAGAGAGCTCTGACAGAAACGGCTCTTTTTCAAGAACAGCTCTGATAGAACTATGGCTTGCCCAAGGTCATCCAGCAGGTGCAAGTGGAGGAGTGGGGAATCAAACCCGGTTCTCCCAGATTAGAGTCCGCGCACTTCACCACGACACCAAATTTAAGGGTCTTAAAGGTGCCACTGGACTCTAAATTTGTTCTACTGCTTGAGAAGCAACACGGATGACCACCTGAATGAATCTACCTGAATAAACGTAAGTTTACCTCTTTTTTCTTTTTTGCAATACACTTCTTGGAAGATTGGTTTACTGCACTCAATATCACGCTTCTATGACTGGGCAAACTCTGCTATATTAACCAAAAATCCCAATGATTTAACGGTACACTCTTGGATGGAAAATATGATGAGACCAGTTGTCCCCAAAAAGAGAGACAGGAAAATGGATATATCGCAGCCAGTGTTCCCTCTGATCTGAGTTAGTGCGAGCTAGCTCACAGGTGTTTAGTCTCAGGCTCACACATTTTTGTCTTAGCTCAGGAAGGATGGCTCCAGAGTAAACTAATTTATGCAGTAGCCAAATTGCTTGCTCACAACTGTAATGCAAGTAGCTCACAAAGTAGAATTTTTGCTTCACAAGACTCCACAGCTTAGAGGGAACATTGATTTTGCAGCATTGCACAAGACTGTAAAATGAGAAATCATTACACTGACAGTTTCTTCTCAATGCTAGCTAGTCCGGTTCTTTGAAAAGGGGGCAACGGAGGGTCCGTGAAACTGCTGACCAGTCAGTTTAACTTCAATACCACAGAAGAGAACTAAGAACAGATTATAAATTGATCGGTCCGAATGTGTCTTAAAAATATTGCAGTGATATGATATGCCAACCTGCAGTCCGAAAGCAAGAAATTGCAAGTAGATAAATAGGGACCACTTCGGTGGGAAGGGAACAGCGTTCCGTGCACCTTGGTGTTTAGTCATGCCGGCCACATGACCATGGAAACGTCTACGGACAGCGCTGGCTCTTCAGCTTTGAAACGGAGATGAGCACCGCAAGCCTAGAGTCGGACTCGACTGGCTTTCGAGCAAGGGAGAACTTTACCTTTATGAGAAGCCGACGTGGATATCGGAAGTACCAGCACTGCCAGATTAATGTTATTATATTTCTTATTGGGTTTCTAGCCTAGTGGATCATGGAAATGCTAAAGTCAATATACCTTTATTTCACTAGGAAATGAAAGTCTCCTACGACAGCAAGTGGGAGGGAAGGAACCGTGGTATAGCCCGATCTTGTTAGATCTTGGAAGCTGAGCAGGGCTGGAGCCTGGAAGGAAAACCACCCAGGAAGACTCTGCAGAGGAAGGCCATGGCAGACCACCTCTGCTTCTCCCTTGCCTTGAAAGCCCCTTGCTGGAGTCTCCATAAGTCTTGGAAGGGAGACCACCAAGGAAGGCTCTGCAGAGGAAGGCAATGGCCAACCACCTCTGCTTCTCCCTTGCCTTGAAAGCCCCTTGCTGGAGTCTCCATAAGTCTTGGAAGGGAGACCACCAAGGAAGGCTCTGCAGAGGAAGGCAATGGCCAACCACCTCTGCTTCTCCCTTGCCTTGAAAGCCCCTTGCTGGAGTCTCCATAAGTCTTGGAAGGGAGACCACCAAGGAAGGCTCTGCAGAGGAAGGCAATGGCCAACCACCTCTGCTTCTCCCTTGCCTTGAAAGCCCCTTGCTGGAGTCTCCATAAGTCTTGGAAGGGAGACCACCAAGGAAGGCTCTGCAGAGGAAGGCAATGGCCAACCACCTCTGCTTCTCCCTTGCCTTGAAAGCCCCTTGCTGGAGTCTCCATAAGTCTTGGAAGGGAGACCACCAAGGAAGGCTCTGCAGAGGAAGGCAATGGCCAACCACCTCTGCTTCTCCCTTGCCTTGAAAGCCCCTTGCTGGAGTCTCCATAAGTCTTGGAAGGGAGACCACCAAGGAAGGCTCTGCAGAGGAAGGCAATGGCCAACCACCTCTGCTTCTCCCTTGCCTTGAAAGCCCCTTGCTGGAGTCTCCATAAGTCTTGGAAGGGAGACCACCAAGGAAGGCTCTGCAGAGGAAGGCAATGGCCAACCACCTCTGCTTCTCCCTTGCCTTGAAAGCCCCTTGCTGGAGTCTCCATAAGTCTTGGAAGGGAGACCACCAAGGAAGGCTCTGCAGAGGAAGGCAATGGCCAACCACCTCTGCTTCTCCCTTGCCTTGAAAGCCCCTTGCTGGAGTCTCCATAAGTCTTGGAAGGGAGACCACCAAGGAAGGCTCTGCAGAGGAAGGCAATGGCCAACCACCTCTGCTTCTCCCTTGCCTTGAAAGCCCCTTGCTGGAGTCTCCATAAGTCTTGGAAGGGAGACCACCAAGGAAGGCTCTGCAGAGGAAGGCAATGGCCAACCACCTCTGCTTCTCCCTTGCCTTGAAAGCCCCTTGCTGGAGTCTCCATAAGTCTTGGAAGGGAGACCACCAAGGAAGGCTCTGCAGAGGAAGGCAATGGCCAACCACCTCTGCTTCTCCCTTGCCTTGAAAGCCCCTTGCTGGAGTCTCCATAAGTCTTGGAAGGGAGACCACCAAGGAAGGCTCTGCAGAGGAAGGCAATGGCCAACCACCTCTGCTTCTCCCTTGCCTTGAAAGCCCCTTGCTGGAGTCTCCATAAGTCTTGGAAGGGAGACCACCAAGGAAGGCTCTGCAGAGGAAGGCAATGGCCAACCACCTCTGCTTCTCCCTTGCCTTGAAAGCCCCTTGCTGGAGTCTCCATAAGTCTTGGAAGGGAGACCACCAAGGAAGGCTCTGCAGAGGAAGGCAATGGCCAACCACCTCTGTTTCCCCCTGGCCTTGAAAGCCCCTTGCTGGGGTCGCCATAGTTCTCGGATGGGAGACCACCTAGGAAGACTCCGCAGAGGAAGACAATGGCCAACCACCTCTACTTCTCCCTTGCCTCGAAAGCCCCATGCTGGGGTCGCTATCAGTTGGCCGCATCTTGATGGTGCTTTACACCCAGATGAATGCAAGCTGGTTAAATGTGGGTGAGGGGAAATACCATTAGGCAGATTCCAAGATGGTTGGAGCATTGTCCTTAAGGTTGCTAGGCTCCAAGTGGAGCCTGCAGTTCTCCTGGAATTACAGCTGTTCTCTATACTACAAGGAACAGGTCTCTTGGAGAGAATGGTTCCTTTGGAGGCCCATGACATCCACTCCTGTGGAGGCCCCTCCCCTCCCCTCCCCTGCCTAAGCCCTGCCCTCCCTAAGCTCCACCCCTACGTTTCCAGGTATGGATCCGTTCAGAGTCGGCAACTCTACCTGTACTCAAAGAATGTTAATCAACCGGCATGAATCTGGGGGAAGGTCTCTCAAGGGAGGTCTGCAGTGCTCTGCCTGGTAGTAGAGCTGCCCTCCCCCTGATGGAACCCGGAGTTCTCTCAGAACCCGGGGTCATTTCCTGCAGGAGCGCACAGGAGCGGAGCTCCAGCAGTAAAGAGCCCAGGGGGCGGGCACATGCAACAAGCCCCACCCCCTGCTCCCAGCAGCCCTAAGTCACAGCAAGAAGCAGCCAGGTAAGCTGCAGAGGCCCCCTCCCCAGCCCCCTGGTCCAAAACAGTCCAGTGGCACCTTTAAGACCAAGTTTTATTCAGGTACAAGCTCTCCCTCCTCTGTGAGGGCAGATCTGTGCATTCCCCCCCACCCATAGCTTGCAATCCAAAACAGTCCAGTGGCACCTTTAAGACCAAATTTTATTTAGGTACAAGCTCTCCCTCCTCTGTGAGAACAGATCTGCGCGTCCCCCCCCCAATAGCTAGCAATCCACCTCCCTTTTCTCCCTTTCTCACAATACAAGAACTCGCAGGCACTCAAGGAAATTCCTGAGCAGCTGGGTTGGAACGGATAAGAGGAAGTCCTTCTTCACCCAAAGAGTGATTAACACATGGAATTCACTGCCACAGGAGATGGTGGCAGCTACAAGCATGGATGGCTTCAAGAGGGAATTGGATAGGCATATGGAGCAGAGGTCCATCAGTGGCTCTTAGCCACAAGGTATAGATAGGAACTCTCAGTCTGGGGCAAATGATGCTCTGTATTCTTGGGGGGGGCAACACTGGGAGGGCTTCTAGTTTCCTGGCCCCACTGCTGGACCTCCTGATGGCCCCTGGTACGTTTGGCCACTGTGTGACAGAAGAGTGTTGGACTGGATGGGCCATTGGCCCGATCCAACTTTGGCTTCTCTGATGTTCCTATGTTAGAGGAAGCTGCTTGGCCTCTCTGAGGAGGGGTTGGTTGGCGACAGGCCATTTCCTTGCTGGCCTCTGATGCCGCAATTGCCTTGGCGGCGCCCGTGTCGAAAATCCTTTCTCTTCTGAACCACTCGTCTGGCATACTATAAAACTGGAGCTTATCGAGCAGCTCTGGGCCTCCGCATCGGATTTCACTCGCTCTCGACTTTATGTCTGGGCAGCCGACTGAATTGTAGAGCCTTTCCCACTCCCGGCTTGGTCCTGTCTCCTCAAGGCCAGCATTCTCCGTTCGCCTTATCGCTCTTTGAAAAGAACAAACTTTATCGTAGCATAAGCTTTCAAGAAACACAGCTCTCTTAGTCACATGCAGGGTCAGGCCTGGTTAGTACTTGGATGGGAGACCACCAAGGAAGTCCAGGGTTGCTACGCAGAGGCAGGCAAGGGCAAACCACCTCTGTATGATTTCTGCCTTGACCTGAATGGCCCAGGCTAGCCCAGCCTCATTAGATCTCAGAAGCTAAGCAGGGTCAGTCCTGGTTAGTCCTTCCGCAGGGCCCGCAAGACGGAGCTCTTCCGCCAGGCCTTTGAGTAGGAGCCGCTGCCCCTACTATACCACCACCGTCATGGTTTGACGAGGCCCTGAGGAAGCACCTGGACATTGCAAAGAAGATCTAAGCCGTTCTCCTGTGGGCGCAAACAGCATTGGAAGTACCACCTGGAACTGTATCGATGCCATCTTTGGACCTATGATATCAGAAGTTTGAGCACCGCTGTTTTTAAGTATTGGATGTTTTAATGTATTATATGTTTTAAGTTACTATGTATATTATGTTTTAATTATGGCATGGTTTACCTTGCCCTTGTTAGCCGCCCTGAGCCCATTGGGGAGGGCGGGGTATAAATGCGAAAAATAAATAAATAAATAAATTGGATGGGAGACCACCGAGGGAGTCCAGGGTCGCTAGCAGAGGCAGACGAGGGCAAAACCACCCTTTTCATCTCTTGCCTTGAAAGTCCTACTGTCAGGTAGCCCTGTCATGGGTCTGGAATGTGGAGGGGTGCTCTCCTCCTTGTTCTCAGCTCTTCCCTGTCCAGCTACTGTGCGCTATCTCTGGCTTGACCTTGTAGTCTCCAGTGCATTTTTCTCGGCTGGGAAAGTTACGGCTTTTTGCTGTGCCGGCTTGCTCGCTTGCTTTTGCCCCTGCGCGCGAATTATAATCATTGGCTTCCACTCACTGAGGGGGATGTTTGATTTCACTATAACAAAGGTAGATAGGACCCAGCAATTTAGATCAAACATGCAAGAAACACATTGCTGAACAAGTTCACAGTATAATGAATTAACAATGAAGATACTGTAATTGTTGTTTTGTTTCAACAGCTGAATACACCAAGAGACCAAAGTCTCAGCACAAGCTTCAGTACATGGTTTTCAACATTATCCAGAAGGGAATTGTTGACTATGAGAGCTGGAAGTAGCCACCTTTGAAACTATGCACATATTGTTGAAAACCATGTACTGAAGACAAACAACTACAAACTGACGTTTGATAAAGACGCAAAGTCGAAACGGACAGTCAAGCCTGGGAAAGTTCGTCCTGCTTGTGCTGAGACTTTGGTCTCTTGGTGTATTCAGCTGTTGAAACAAAACAAAACAACAATTAAAGCAGTATCTTCATTGTTAATTCATTATACTGTGAACTTGTTCAGCAATGTGTTTCTTGCATGTTTGATTTCACTATAAGTCAGAGGCCCTTATACCAAAGGCTATTCCTGACACAAGCTGTACACGTGTTCTTTAGTACTGGAACCACTAATAATCTTCCTCTGAAGCCCGGTGTGGTGTGACCTGCCTAAGCAGCCTGACACCTACAGGGTCGCTAGAATGACAGCACTTTAAACACACCCACACTGCGTGAATGGATTGGGAGAAACCGTAAGAAACTGGGCTGAGGAATCAAAGCACAGTTTAGAACTGTGGACCAGATGAAAATGTGCCGGATGGGAATCGGGAGGACAGCTCTGTCTTGTTTTTATTAATTACCGTTCCTTCTGTGGTGAATAGAGACGTCAAACAGCAAAGTTGAGGTTTTGTATGGGAAGACAACAGGGCCACTCATCGGTATGTGACCTTTGCACAGAGGCGGCATTGGATTTATTGGGATATTTGGTTAATATAGCGGAGTTTCGCCCAGCCGTAGAAGCATGATAGTGAGAGCAGGAAATAAATCTCCCAAGAAGTAGATTGCAAAAAAGGTCAACTTAACATTTATTCAAGTAGCTCCAGTTCACATTCAGGCTGCAGTCGAAAGAGAAGAAAGAAAGACGCTTAATTTAAAGAGTAATCCTGACCAGTGTTCCCTCTAACCTGAGTTAGTGTGAGGTAGCGCAGGTTTTTAGCCTCCGGCTCACACATTTTTGTCCTGGCTCAGGAAGGATAGCTCCAGAGTAAACTAACTTGTGCAGCAGCCAAATTGCTCGCTCACAACTTTAATGCCAGTAGAATCTCAAGTAGAATTTTTGCTCACAAGACTCCACAGCTTAGAGGGAGCATTGATCCTGACTGTTCCCTGGAAGGCCGGAGACTGAAGCTGAAGCTCAGATACTTTGGCCACCAGATGAGAAGGGAGCACTCACTGGGGAAGACCCTGATGCTGGGAAAGACTGAAGGTCAAAGAAGAAGAAGGGGACGGCAAAGGATGAGATGGTCAGACAGTGTTATCGAGGTAACGAACATGAAATTAAGCAAACTCCGGAACACGACAGAAGACAGGAGGGCCTAGCATGATGTGGTCCATGGGGTCGCGAAGAGTCGGACTCGACTGAGTGACTGAACAACAACAACTTTCCCCTATCACAAATGGCCAGCTTGTCCGGCATCACATGTGTGGGAGTGTGAGGGCATTGTCTCTATCTACAGGAGAGGCCTGCAGAGACATGAGTCTCCACGGAAGGCCATGTGAAGAGAGTGAAAGGGCAAAGGGAGACAGGAGGGGTCAGAGGTCAGCTCCCAGGTTAAGACAAAGAGAGGCACCCCGTTCAAGGAGGGAACACCGGTACACCCTTACAGTGATGTAGCGTCCCTCCCCCAAAGTCCAGGCATGCTGAGTTGCTCACTCCAACCCTTTTGTGGTTAGTAAGGGAGCACTCGCGGGAGAAGACCCTGGTGCTGGGAAAGATTGGAGGTAGCAGAAGAATGGGACGGCAAAGGACGAGATGGTTTGTGGTTAACAGATAGGTCAAACAACAAAGCTTAGGTTTTATACGAGAAGAGAAATGGGCTCTTATCGGTACTTGACAGACCAGAGGTCGATTCAGGGGGGATCGCAGTTCCCCCGGGTGAGGCGCGAGGGGCGGGGCACCTGACAAAGCCCCGCCCCCTGCTTCCGGCCGCCCCGCTTCCGCCCCTCATTCAGCCAGGAGGAGGCAGGAGAAGAGGTAGGGTAAGTTGCTTCCTCCCCGCCTCTCCCCACCCCTGCCTGCCTGGGGCCAGGGAGGGCCTTGGCGGGGCTTCCTCGCACTCCCGCTGGCCTTGCAGGTCCACCGCCGGGCCCCTGATGTCAAGGTGTGTGGCATATGCTAATGAGTTATGCTAATGAGTCCCCCTAGCTCTTTTTCTACGAAACGACCCCTGTGACAGACCTTCACATGGAGGCAGCGTAGGATTTGCCAGATTATAGTGACATCAAGGAGCCTGGAGACTAGCAGATGTTGGTAATCAGATAAAGCTTGTGGAACTTCAGCTGTTGGAAGAACAAGAACCGTGTGACTTATTAAAATGCATGCACGCTGTCTTGCCTGGGAGGATTCGGAAAAGCTGCTGAATAAAGACACCATCTGCCTTTTTGTTTTCCTCTTCTTCCATAGACTCTGGGGTTGCCAAACTCCAGGTGGCACCTGGAGATCTCCTGCTATTACGATCGATCTCCAGACGACCAAGATCAGTTCCCTTGGGGAACATGGCTGCTTTGGAGGTGGGCTGTATGGCATTATACCCCACTGTAGTCCCTTCCTTCCCCAAACCCCGCCCTCCCCAGGCTCCACCCCCCGAATCCTCAGGTATCTCCAGAGGTGGCAACCCTAATCGTCTCTGATTTGAGGGGCTTTGTCAAGGCCTGGGGGTGCCCCCCCCCGACCACCCACAGGAACCATGGGTAACGTTATCAATAGAACTTAAAACGTTCTGTCTTTTCTTTGATTTGAAAATTCAATCTCGTGAGGGACAGGCTGAATTCGAAGTCATTTGAAGCCACACAATTAAGAGGATTGATCGGATGATCTGCTACCGGCCTTTACAAATGGTCTTTGGCTTTAGGAGTCGGTCCAAAATTCAGGAGACTGACTCATTTTCCAGCTTTTTAAAGACCATTGTTAAAATGTCATCTTAAAGCCTTGGCAATTTCTCAAAAGGTTATTAAAGCCACGACAAAAGTAATCTATTATATATTTTTTTTTTAAAAATATATAACCCTGATTGCAATCACAACAAAAAGCTAATCTCTGACCCTAACCGACCTTCTCCCCAAATTTCGATAATTTCTGTATTGCTCTATAAAACTCCATTTCATTGAACGGTGGACTCGGAATAGAAAGCAACTGGCTAAGAAACAAATTCATCTTCCACCGCTGAATGGTGGTGAAATGATAAATAACCTTTGCATTTCTACAGAATAGCTTTGCATTTTAGGGATGCCAGCCTCCAGGTGGGACCTGGGGTCCCTCTGGAATTATAGCTCATTTCCAGATGGCAGAGATCAGTCCTTCCTAGGGGGAAATGGATAATTTGGAGGGTAGACTCTATGGAATTGTGCCCCATTGAGATCTCTGTCCTCCCCAGGATCTGCCCACAAATAGAGAATCACAGAATTACAGAATCATAGAGTTGGAAGGGACCTTTAGGGTCATCTAGTCCAACCCCCTGCACAATGCAGGGAATTCACAAATCTCCCCCCCCCACAGTGACCCCTGCTCCATGCCCAGAAGAGGACAAAAAGAAAATCCCTTCCGGATCTCCGGCCAAACCGGCCTGGAGAAAAATGGCTTCCTGACCCCAACGTGGTGATCAGCATTTCCCTGGGCATGTCAGAAAGGGCCACGAGAACTAAGCACTGAGGCGACCCTTCCTGCCCTCCCTTCTCATGAACTGCCGAAGTTCACACAATAAGAACATAAGAATGTAAGAGACGCCAATGTTGGATCAGGCCAAAGGCCCATCCAGTCCAACACTCTGTATCACACAGTGGCCAGAAATACCAGGTGCCCTCAGGAGGTCCACCAGTGGGGCCAGGACATTAGAAACCCTCCCACTGTTGACCCCCCTCCAAGCACCAAGAAGACAGAGCATCACTTGCCCCAGAGTCCCTATCTATACCTTGTGGCTAAGAGCCACTGATGAACCTCTGCTCCATATGCTTATCTAATTCCCTTTTGAAGCCGTCCATGCTTGTAGCCGCCACCACTTCCTGTGGCAGTGAATTCCATGTGTTAATCACTCTTTGGGTGAAGAAGGACTTCCTTTTATCCGTTCTAAGCCATGAGGCAACCCTTCCCGCCCTCCCTTCTCGTGAACTGCCGAAGTTCACACAATCAGCATTGCTGTCCGATGGCCCTCTAGCCTCTGCTTGGAAACCTCCGAAGAAGGAGAGCCCACCACCTCCCAAGGAAGCCTGTTCCACTGAGGAACCGCCCTAACTGTCAGGAAGTTCTTCCTGATGTTTAGCCGAAAACTCTTCTGATTTAATTTCAACCCGTTGGTTCTGGTCCGACCTTCTGGGGCAACATAAAACAACTTTGCACCATCCTCTATAGGGCAGCCCTTCAAGAATAGAACTTAAACCAGGAGTTTCCCAACCTGGAGCTGGCAACCCTTCCCCCCCAGCCCCTGCCGGTGGCCGAGGAGGACCTGGCAACCTTATTTTATTTCTACAGAAGCTTTGTAGTTCTACCAAAGATCTGAGAGAGACATAACAATGAAAGCATTGCTGAGAATGCTAGGTGCCAGGGGTCATTTCCTGCGGGAGCGCCAAGGAGCAGAGCTCCGGGCAGTAAGGAGCCCAGGGGGTGGGCACATGCAACAAGTCCCCCCCCCCCGCTCCCCGGCCACGAGGAGCAAGAAAACCAGGTAACTTGCAGAGCCCCCCCCCGACTCGCCTTTAGGTACAAGCCCCCCCTCCTCTGTGAGGGCAGATCTGCACGTTCCGCGCCCCCCCCCCCAATAGCTAGCAATCCAAAACAGTCCAGTGGCACCTTTAAGACCAAGTTTTATTCAGGTACAAGCTCTCCTTCCTCTACGAGGACAGATCTGCACATTTCCCCCCCCCCCCAATAGCTAGCAATCCAAAACAGTCCAGTGGAGCCTGAGCGGTGGGTGTTGCCTTCTGACACACTTCCGGTGATGTCAGGGGGTGTGGCATATGCAAATAAGTTATGCTAATGAGCTCCTGCACCTCTTTTTCTACGAAATGACCCCTGCTAGGTGCCAGCGCGATGGGCATCCAGGCCAGAGCCACCATTAGGGGAACAGAAATGTTGGTTCCAGCTCCTTAAAGGTTAAGGTTTCCCTTTGCTCGAAAGCTAGTCATATCTGACTCTAGGGGGCGGTGCTCATATCCGTTTCTAAACCAAAGAGCCAGCGCTGTCCGAAGACGTTTCCGTGGTCATGTGGCCGGCATGACTAACAGTAAAGTATTGACTTGTCTCCCACCATCATGGTCTGGTGTGGCCCTTATTCAATCCAATGTGTTGGCCCTAAGTGCAGGACTTTGAACAGTGGTTTGTAACATTAAAAAACTGTTAAAAGCAATTTAAAAGCAATTTAGAACATCTTAAGACACTTAGTATTTCAGGAGACAAGGGAACAGCCGTCTGCTGCTGACGCCCACCAGAACGGGAACCTCAGTGGTTTGTAGAGATGGCCTCATCTGTAGTTCAGGGTCATGACCGCAGGGACTAACAACATGCCCTAAACCAGTGGTGGCGAACCTATGGCACGGGGGCCAGAGGTGGCACTCAGAGCCCTCTCTGTGGGCACGCGTGTCATCGCCCCAGCCAGGCCCAGACCACCATTAAAGTGCCGAATTCTCTGCCAAATAATTTTAAGTAAACAAAAGCATTTGGGATTGCTTTCCTTACTTTGTTTGGATCGTCTTCAGTTAATGTATGAGTTGTTTTTTCTAAAGTAAAACCTCAGTATTCAGGTTACTTATTTATTCATCATTGTAATGATTTCATGTTTAACTGTGTGTGTGTGTCTTTAAAAGTTTGGTTGCAGGACTGTGTGATAGGCTAGTGTGGTTGAAACAGGCAGGTGGTGTGATTGGTGAGTGAAAGAGAGGGGGAGGGGTTTTGGAAGTGATGCTGTGTGGATGATATTTATGTCTGTCAAGAGTGACAGTTACAGGGGGGGACAGTTGAAAAAGACAATTGCTAGGTCAGTTAAGTTCTGTCTCTGAGAGAAGGAGACACATCCCTGTGTGGGATAAGTTGGTCCTGTGTATGAAAAGAGTGAAGCAGTCTTGTATGATATAAGAGTTCTGAGTTAAATATTTGTGTGTGAAAGGAGAGACATTCAGTTCTGTGTTATAGGAGTTATAAGCTGAAAGCTGAGAGTCTAGGAAACAGTAAAGATTATATGGACTTGAAGGAAAAGTGTTACAAAGTTACCTATGAAAAATCCCTGTCAGTAGGGAGCAAACTGTGTGTTATACCTACTTTACTAGTTACATGGTTCTACCCTCGTATTTATGCTTTATTTAAATAAATCCTATTTCATTCAAGTATACCAGCTCTGAAATAAATACATCCTGAGGAACACATAGTCCCTTGAAAGCCTAAAGACCCGACCTACCTACCCAGTAGAAAAAATATTATATTATAAAGGTTTGGAAAGCCTTAAAATTTCCTGGTGGCAGCCGGATATACAGAGTAAAACAAAACAGAAAGAACATTTTAAAGTAAAACCAGACCTCCCCAGTTAAGGGGGCGTCACAATCATATATATACCCCACCCATCCCACGAACAGGTTAAATTGCCGTGTTGGCACTTTGTGATAAATAAGTGGGTTTTGGGTTGCAGTTTGGGCACTCGGTCTCTAAAAGGTTCGCCATCACTGCCCTAAACTCTACCAAGTAGTCACAACAAAGTTTGTGACCATTGTCTAGGGGTAGAGAGCGGAGAATGAAAATACAAACACGGGAACACTTTTAGCTCGGAGCTTTTCCGGCTTTGTTGTGCTTTTCTAAAACGTGCCTGTGGAACGCTTTCTCATTGATCACAAAGCCTGACAATTGCTTTTTCATCCCATAATCTTTTGTCTTTTGCCAAGTCAAAATGTAATTTAAAAGAAAAAACACACAAAAACCCTCTCTCGAGTAAAGCTGTCTTTGACTGCTGGTGGACAACCCTCAGTTGGCAACATAGATCGGCTCAATGCACTTCCAAAGGCATTTGTCTTTCTCCAAGTCTAGAGCCTCAGTGGTTTGACCTCCCGTTTCTGGTTCGGCTGTGCTGCGGAATGCTCTTAAAATCCAAAAGGTTTTATAACATATAACTCACAAAGTAAATTTTATTACTAAATCCTGAAATCAGAAGAGAGATCTGTGTAAACCCCCCCCCACACACCCCGAGCTCCTTAAAGAAAGGTTGGATGAAATGGACAAAATTATGGGGGTGTCTTAATTTTTTAAAGTATGAATAGTGAGACAACATGCTAACCAATGCTCCCTCTAAGCTGTGGAGTCTTGTGAGCAAAAATTCTGCTTTGTGAGCTACTGGCGTTAAAGTTGTGAGCGAGCGATCTGGCTGCTGCATAAATTAGTTTGCTCTGGAGCCCCATCCTTCCTGAGCGAAGACAAAAATGTGTGAGCTGGAGGCTAAAAAACTGTGAGCTAGCTCACACGAACTCAACTTAGAGGGAACACTGAACCTAACTATAAATAAATGTTGATGGGGTCTGAACTGGCAGAGACTGACCAAGAGAGAGATCTTGGAGTCAATGAAAATGTCGAGACAGTGTGTGACTGCAATAAAAAAGGCCAATGCTATGCTGGGGGTTATTAGGAAGGGGATTGAAAACAAATCAGCCAGTATCATAATGCCCCTGTATAAATTGATGGTGCAACCTCATTTGGAATACTGTGTACAGTTCTGGTCACCACACCTTAAAAAGGATATTATAGCTTTTGGAAAAAGTGCAGAAAAGGGCAACTAGAACGATAAAAGGGTTGGAACACTTTCCCTATGAAGAAACGTTAAAGCGCTTGGGGCTCTTTAACTTGGAGAAACGACGACTGAGGGGTGATCGAGGTTTATAAGATTCTGCATGGGATAGAGCAGGTAGAGAAAGAGGTACTTTTATCCCTTTCTCACAATACAAGAACTTGTGGGCACTCAATGAAATTGCTGAGCAGTCGGGTGGGAACGGATAAAAGGAAGTCCTTCCTCACCCAAAGAGTGATGAACACATGGAATTCACTGCCACAGGAGGTGGCGGTGGCTACAAGCATGGACGGCTTCAAGAGGGAATTGGATAAACATATGGAGCAGAGGTCCATCAGTGGCTCTTAGCCACAAGTTATAGGTAGGAACTCTTGGTCTGGGGCAAGGGATGCTCTGTATTCTGGGTGTTGGGGGGGCCAATGGTGGGAGGGCTTCTAGTGTCCTGGCCCCACTGCTGGACCTCCTGATGGCCCCTGGTGTTTTTAGCCACTGTGTGACAGAGTGTTGGAATGGATGGGCCATTGGCCTGATCCAACATTGGCTTCTCTTATGTTCTTACGTTCAGGATTTGGCTCACTTCCCAGGGTTTCCTGAAGCTGGAGCAGGGAATCGATGCATCCTATTTAATTTCAGTGCTAGGCATGCCAGCTCAGGGTTGGGAAATACCTGGAGATTTTGGGGGTGGAGGCTGAGGAGGGCGGGGTTTGGGGAGGGGAGGGACTCCAATGGGGTATAATGCCAGATATGGCGAGAGTTGGACTATAAGGAAGGCCGAGCGCCGAATAATAGATTCTTTTGAACTATGGTGCTGGAGAAGACTCTTGAGAGTCCCTTGGACTGCAAGAAGATCAAATCAGTCCATCCTAAAAGAAATCAACCCCGACTGTTCCCTGGAAGGCCAGATAATGAAACTGAAGCTCAAATACTTTGGCCACCCAATGAGAAGGGAGCACTCACTGGAGGAGAAGACCCTGATGCTGGGAAAGACTGAAGGTCAAAGAAGACGGGGACGGCAAAGGATGAGATGGTTAGAGAGTGTCATCGATGCAACGAACATGAAATTGAGCCAACTTCAGAGGACGGCGGAAAACAGGAGGGCCTGGCGTGATCTGGTCCATGGGGTCGCGAAGAGTCGGACTCGACTGTGCGACTGAACAACAACAACAAACCACCTTCCAAACTCGACATTTTCTCCAGGGGAACTGATTTCTGTCACCTAGAGATCGTGTGTAATCCCAGGAGACCACGTCTACTTGTCAGGGATGCTTTCGGCTGATCCTGCTTTGAGCAGGGGGTTGGACTAGATGGCCTCTATGTGATTCTGTGGACTAGGTTGGACTAGATGGCCTGTCGGCAGGGGTCATTTCGTAGAAAAAGAGGTGCAGGAGCTCATTAGCATAACCCATTCGCATAACTGATCTGCATATGCCACACCCCCTGACATCACCGGAAGTGTGTCAGAAGGCAACACCCACCGCTCAGGCTCCACTGGACTATTTTGGATTGCTAGCTATTGGGGGGGGATGTGCAGGTCTGTCCTCACAGAGGAGGGAGGGCTTGTACCTGAATAAAACTTGGTCTGAAAGGTGCCACTGGACTGTTTTGGACCAGGGGGCCGAGGGGGGGGAGCTCTGCAGCTTACCTGGCTGCTTCTTGCTCTGACCGGGGCTGCTGGGAACAGGGGGTGGTGCTTGTTGCATGTGCCTGCCCCCTGGGCTCTTTACTGCCGGAGCTCCGCTCCAGTGCGCTCCTGCAGGGAATGACCCCTGCCTGTAGGGTCCCTTCCGATTCTGTGATTCTGTGATTCTATGAAATCTCCAGCCGCCACCCTGGAGGTTGGGAACTCTACAAGGCACAGACATGAATGTAGAGGTCTGTTCTGACCGTGCTGTAAAGGGGTTCATGCTTCATCTCAGAGAATGCAGCGAGTGCTTGTGATAATCTTTTATTCTGGGAAGACAAGATGCTCTAGGGCTATTAAGTACTCTATCGGAGGCTCGCGGCCTTGAGAGCTGCGGGCTGGAGGGGGAATCGGCTGGTGAAGTGTTTACCTCTGCATGAGTACCTGATGAAGGAGGCCGTCGACGACAAAAACTCCCGCCCACAGCATAACAACAAAGGACAGTTGGTGTAAAAGATGTCACTACCATTTCTTTAAGTAATGATTTTCTATAAGGCCACGCTTGGGGAGGGACTGTGGCTCAGGGGAAGAAGCCTCCGCTTTGCATGCCGAAGGTCCCAGGTTCAATTCCTGGCATCTCCAGTTAAAAGGACCAGGCAGGAGGTGATGGGAAAGACCTCCGCCTGAGACCCTGGAGAGCTGTAAAGTGGGGCTGTGGCTCAGGGGAAGAGCATCTGCTTGGCATGCAGAAGATCCCAGGTTCTATCCCCGGCATTTCCAGTTAAAAGAACCAGGCAGAAGGTGATGGGAAAGACCTCCGCCTGAGACCCTGGAGAGCTGCAAGGAGGGGCCGTGGCTCAGTGGCAGAGCATCAGCTTGGCGTGCAGGAGGTCCCTGGTTCAATCCCCGGCATCTCCACTTTAAAAGATCTGGCAGGAGGTGATGGGAAAGACCTCAGCCTGAGACCCTGGAGAGCGGCTGCCAGTCTGAGTAGACAATGCTGACCTAGATGGACCAAGGGCCTGATTCAGTAGAAGGCAGCTTCACCTGTTACCCCCCCAGGGGGGCTTTTTAAATCAATGGAAGCAGCAAGAGATTGCAGAAAGAATGAAGAAGGTGGAGGAGACCCAAGAAACCCTCAGCTGCATGAAAGACCACCCTCAAACTCTGTTCCCTCCTAAAGGTTGCCCAGTCGGGGTTGGGAAATAACTGGAGATTTAGGGGGTGGAGCCTCAGGAAGGCAGGTTTTGGGGAGGGGAGGGATCTCTGCAGTGTCATAGAGTCCACTCACCACCCAGTCATTTTCTCCAGGGGAACAGATCTTGGTTGTCTAGAGATAAGTTGTAATAATGGGAACTCTCCAGGCAACACATAAGAACGTAAGAGAAGCCAGTGTTGGACCAGGCCAATGGCCCATCCAGTCCAACACTCTGTCACACAGTGGCCAAAAGAATACCAGGGGCCAGCAGTGGGGCCAGGACACTAGAAACCCTCTCACTGTTGCCCCCCCCCAGCCCCAAGAATACAGATCATCCCTTGCCCCAGACCGAGAGTTCCTCTCTATAACTTGTGGCTAAGAGCCACCGATGGACCTCTGCTCCATATGTTCATCCATAAGAACATAACCAGTGTTGGATCCGCCCAGTGGCCCATCCAGTCCAACACTCTGTGTCACACAGTGGCCAGAAATACCAGGTGCCATCAGGAGGTCCAGCAGTGGGGCCAGGACACTAGAAGCCCTCTCACTGTTGCCCCCCCCCCAAGCACCAAGAATACAGAGCATCCCTTGCCCCAGACCAAGAGTTCCTATCTATACCTTGTGGCTCATAGCCACCGAATGGACCTCTGCTCCATATGTTTATCCATAAGAACATAAGAGAAGCCAGTATTGGGCCAGGCCAATGGCCCATCCAGTCCAACACTCTGTCACACAGTGGCCAAAAGAATACCAGGGGCCAGCAGTGGGGCCAGGACACTAGAAGCCCTCTCACTGTTTCCCCCCACCCCCAAGAAAACAGAGCACCCCTTGCCCCAGACCGAGAGTTCCTCTCTATACCTTGTGGCTAAGAGCCACTGATGGACCTCTGCTCCATATGTTTATCCAGTTCCCTGGAGACTGGCAACCCTACCCCTCCCAGTGCTCCAGGAGACGATATGGCCAGGGTCCGACATACCTGAGGGACCGCCTTTCCCCACTGATACCCCAGAGAGCACTACGGTCGGGGGCTCAACATCGACTGGTGATTCCAGGCTTGTGGCAATCAGGGCCAGGGCCTTTTCAGTGGCGGCTCCTACCTGGTGGAACGAGCTCCCAGAGGAGATCAGGGCCCTGCGGGACCTTTCACAGTTCCTCAGGGCCTGCAAGATGGAGCTCTTCCGCCAGGCTTTTAATTAGGAGCCACCACCACCGCCGCCAACTGCCTCATGGGAACATGGGGCATTGAGATGGCCCACTATAAGATCGAGTTACAGTATTCTGACGGAGCGGTACTGCCGATTCGGGCTGGAGTAACATCTACTGATCACCATCTTGACTTGACTGATTTCACTAAATGGTTAATATTAACATCCCTGAGCACTTTAATTTTGATAAAATGGTTGTTTTTATGCGTTTTCATGTTTTATACTTGGCACACGGTGCCCTTGTCTGTGAGCCGCCCTGAGCCCGTTCGCAGGGAGGGCGGGATAAAAATAGAATAATAAATATAATAATAGACTGCAGGACCCAGGACTCATTCAGAAGGTGGCAGGCGATTGGCTCCCAATTACGATGCATCTCACGTTTCCTTGAATTCTCTTGTACAATTGCCTAATTAACATGCCCAGGCATCTTAAGCCTGCCAGGTGTGGGCAGGTAATCCATCAGGCAGCAAGAGTTGTATTTTGCAGTCATTTTTACGGCTGCACCTGTTCCCGGAACCTGTTTTTGCTGCACTGCAGTTCCCCCTGGGGTGACATATTGTGGGTCTCTATCGTATTAGGGTTGGCGTGTCTCCCGTGGGAGGGGAAGTATCAAGGTTGGGAGGAAGACATTGTGGCTCATGAAGAGTCGGAGGCCACCAAGAAGTGGATCAGAGGCCGGGCTCTTGGCAGAGTTGCCAGCTCCGGGTTGGGAAATATCTGGAGATTTTGGGGGTGGAGCCGGAGGAGGGTGGGGTTTGGGGAGGGGAGGGGCTTCAATGGGGTATCGCGCCATAGAGTCCACCTTCCAAAGGGGCCATCTACTCCGGGTGGTAGGATCTCCGTCGCCTGGAAATGAGCATGTATCTGAAGAAGTGTGCGCAACACGAAAGCCAGAATTAAACTTTGCCACCGGACTCAGACTTTGTCATGGGAATGAGTTGTAATAGCAGGAGAGGGAATACGCAGCTTTGGCTCCATGCATTAGGGTGCGTTCAGACGGGCAGCTAATACCGCAATTGGCCCGGCTCTAATCTGATCCCGATCTTTTTTATCCGGCGTTGCACGACCAGACAGCTTCCCTTACCACACGCGTACTCCACGGTGGATTGTCTAGATGGCACCCACCTGAAGGAGCCGTGTGGTCGGGCTTTAAAAAAAATTCTTTGTGCATGCGCATCCACGCCTCAACGTGTAGTTGTTTTTTTCGCACAAATGGTTAAAGCACCACCTCTCTCTAGGTACCTTTTTCATTAACGCAGTTCATAAAATTCACGGGCCGTTTAGAAACACGATATTGTCTGGAACGTTAGAGCGGAGCTCGGCGGCTGTCGCTCGTTTACGCGTTTATGCGCATATCGCTAAATATTTTTTAAAATGGTGCCCGCTCAGGATGGTCTGACGTCAGACCATCCTGAACGGGCTGAATGCGCAATGGAACGATCAGACGGGGAAAAGTCCATCAGTGGCCCGTCAATATGGCTCCGTAGCGTGGCAAAACGGGATGATCACAGAAGAGGCACGTTTCCCAGATGTTGCTGTCTGGTTATGTGCCTGATGCGGATCTAAAGACCCCTCTGATCAGGACCTTAGACAGAATGGCTCCATGCGAGGACAGATCTGCATGTTCCCCCCCCCCAATGGCTAGCAATCCAGAACAGTCCAGTGGAGCCTGAGCGGTGGGTGTTGCCTTCTGACACACTTCTGCTGATGTCAGGGGGTGTGGCATATGCAAATGAGTTATGCGAATGCGTTATGCCAATGAGCTCCTGCACCTCTTTTTCTATGAAACTACCCCTGTCTAAAAGTAATCCAAATGTGAAGAAGTTTTCAAAACGCGCGGCTTACCTGGGTCACTCACGTGTCTCGTTGGGGATGTTTGTCCTGAGGTCCATCAACTTGACTATTATCTACGTGCAACGGCTCCTTATCAAGGGTTTTTTTTTTTTGGGGGAAGCCTGTTTTAGCATTAAATTACAGTGGACGCACTCGGTCTGTAATTAATTGCTTTTGGAACTTATGGTTTCTGCACACTGTACTAATTAGTGCCTACGTTCACAAGAAAAATAGCACCTGTATAAATTATTGTGTGCCTGAGAGCACAAGGGGGGGGGGGAAACAACACCGGCACCTTGTCGCTTTAAATTTTGTTGCGTGCCTACGTGGACTGTTTTGTGTGTCTGAGCTGTTACTGCCGGCATTTGGATGTTACATTTATGTATCCAGATGGTCAGCTGTGGTGGTCTGAAATTGTAGAACAAATTTAGAATCCAGGGGCATCTAAAGAGATTTTGGGTTGTTTGAGTGCCCGCCGTGCCAGAGAGGAGAGAATGAAGAGTCCCAGTCACTTCCCACAATTAGAAAAGACACCTTTAGACATCTATCTGCTAGTTTGACATATTTCTTGCTTTACGACTGTTGAACATAAGAACATAAGAACACAAGAGAAGCCAATGTTGGATCAGGCCAGTGGCCCATCCAGTCCAACACTCTGTGTCTCACAGTGGCCAAAAACACCAGGGGCCATCAGGAGGTCCAGCAGTGGGGCCAGGACAATAAAAGCCCTCCCACTGTTGCCCCCCCCCAAGCACCAAGAAGACAGAGCATCCCTTGCCCCAGACCGAGAGTTCCTATCTATACCTTGTGGCTCATAGCCACTGAATGGACCTCTGCTCCATATGCTTATCCATAAGAACATAAGCGAAGCCAATGCTGGATCAGGCCAATGGCCCATCCAGTCCAACCCTCTGTGTCACGCAGTGGCCAAAAATACCAGGTGCTACCAGGAGGTCAAGCAGTGGGGCCAGGACACTAGGAGCCCCCCCACACTGTTGCCCCCCCCCAAGCACCAATAATACAGAGCATCCCTTGCCCCAGACCAAGAGTTCCTATCTATACCTTGTGGCTAACAGTCACCGATGGACCTCTGCTCCATATGTTCATCCAATTCCCTCTTGAAGCCGTCCATGCTTGTAGCCGCCGCCACCTCCTGTGGCAGTGAATTCCACGTGTTCATCACTCTTTGGGCCCTACCTGCGCTATCCCATGCATAATCTTATAAACCTCTATCATGTCACCCCTCAGCCATCGTTGACCTTATAACCCTATGATTTAGTGTCACTTTGCATATCTTGAACATCATCGTGTTATGTGTTAATTTGCTGTTCATTCTCTGGCTACAAGTTCGAACCTTCCATGCCATTCTAATGTATTTGATAAAGTGTGCTTTGCACACGAAAGGTCATACCTTGAATAAAGCTTTGTTAGTCTTAAAGGTGCCCCTGGACTCCAAATTTATTCTACGTTTATGTCTGTTTATAGATGCAAGCGGTGACACTAATAGACTATAGAGATGAGTATTTTATTATCGTTTGTGACAGTTTATCTCCGCCTTCTCCTCTCCCTTTTCACCGCCTGGAGGTTGGCAACCCTAGATCTTGGTCAGGTAGTCATCCTGGGTCTCAGCAATGTCACTTCAGATTATAAGGCCAACAGTGGTTTTGATTTAATTAAGGGGGGGGAAGGACAGCAACACAATAAATGTGTCAAAATAGGGGATAAATGTGAAAAGGCATCTTTTCTAATTGTGGGAAGTGAGCTGAGATTCTCCATTCGTCCCCTCTCGGGCGTGGAGGTAACTTGACGGCATTTTTCTTGGCACAGTGGGTATATCCCACTGTCTTAACATCCGAACTGTGTTTGTTCAAGCCCCGCGCTGGTGTGAGCAGCCAGACTGTTGTCCCCAGCTCATCGTCCACCCAGCAATTCGAAAGCTTCGGCGAGTAGATAAAATGGGAACCACTCTTTAGAGAGGGTGGGCACGCCAATCTCCCTTGTGGGAGGGTGTTAGCTGACGGTCGAGACGTCCTGGTTGAGGTTCGGAAAAGGCGGAAGAACTTCTCGGCTACAAAAATCCCTGCAGTGGATGTTTCTGGCCAGGCAGTGGCAGTGTGGCGATTTGACATACGGGTCCTGAAGCCTGGTCGACAAAGCAGCCGTTCGGAAAATGACTGAGCCAAGCCAGAAGTCGTTTACACCGTGCAGTGACGGCGTGTGCAATTAAATGAATATATGTTGTCTTCCCTATCCCCTATGAACGTTGTTAGTCCCCTGTCTAAAATGTGTAACTGTACATCGCTTTGAGCCCACTGGGGAAAGCGATTAATAAATTGAAAGTATCATCATCATCATCATCATCATCATCATCATCATCATCATCATCATCATCATCATCATTTCTTTTTTGAGGTGGGTACCATGGTATGTCAGAAAAACATTCCAATATTCCTTGCATTACATTACATTCCTTGCATGACATTTAGGCCCCAGTCACACGGGCCAGATAACGTGGGCGGGAGGCGTGGCTCTTTGCGCCGGCGCAATTAGACCTGTCAGAATGCGATCAGACGTGACGGCGGCACACCACGGTTTCATCCGTCAGTATGTGCGTGTCAAGGAGGACAGCCGGGGGAAAGCCGTGCGCCGGCGCGATCGCACGGAACAATTCCATCAGCAGCCCGTGGCAAACCATTTGCTAGTACATTTGTTGAGGTACTTTTTAACTGTGCAGCTTCGGCGGCACGCCACGGGTTGGCCGTGGGTGCGCCACGCTCGCCAGATGTTGTGGTGTGATCATGCCCTGAAAATCCGCCCAGCATTCGTGGATCTCCTGCAGCAAATTCGGCGTGTGAACGGGGCCTTAGAGAGCCAGTTTGGTGAAGTGGTTAACTGCACGGACTCTAATCTGGGAGAATCAGGTTTGATTCCCCACTCCTCCACTTGCACCTGCTGGATGAACTTGGGCAAGCCATAGTTCTGTCAGAATGGTTCTTGAAAAAGAGCTCTTTCTGTCAGAGCTCTCTCAGCCCCACCTACCTCCCAGGGTGTCTGTTGTGGGGAGGGGAAGGTAAAGGAGTTTGTAAGCCGCTCTGAGACTCCTTTGGGTAGTGAAGGTCGGGGTATAAATCCAATCTCTTCCTCCTCCTCCTCTTCTTCTACTTCTTCTTCTTCTGTATTCTAATATACTATTCTGAAAAAGAAATGCACTAAACTACAGAGGACGTATGGTCCTTCTTGTTGAGAATACGTATGTGAGGACTGAATGAGTTAGCACACGTAATGAGATAAGAAACCGATATCTCTGTTGAGTCCTGGGGAGGTTTTTGTTCCAAGTGTTGTACTAACGTGTAATTCACGTTATTGCTTTGTAATAAAACAGCTACTCTGAGGTCATTCATTGAATGTCCTGGAAGGTTGATGTGTTCGACAGGTTTCTCAGACTTGTGATTCCTGGTTTCAGATTTGTGTCCATTTATTCTCTGCTTGCCCTTGTTTCAGACTGCAGTTAGAGATACCGAAGCTGGCAATACAGAGCTGGCAACTCTACCAAAACCTGGCCATGTCTCCCTCTACTCACTTGTGTTGGGGGAAGCATCACTCCATAATCTTTTTTGGTTCAAACCAACTGGCTGTATTATACCGAGAACATTAGGGAATGGCAGAACAGCGGTAACGATAGCCCTGAAGTAAAAACTCAGGTTTGCAGAAGTCCATTTGAGCTAGAAGATGTTGCTCGGGATCCTCTCCCCCCCTCCCCACTTCATCCACTTCAAGGTCTCAAAGCTTCAAGTCCGGTTTGGGGTAGTGGTTAAGTGGGCGGACTCTAATCTGGGAGAACCGGGTTTGATTCCCCACTCCTCCACTCGCAGCTGCTGGATGACCTTCTCTGCTGGGGGAGGCCTCTATTTAAGGAAGCACCTTGCCAGAGGCAGAGGAGACCAGCTGAGCTCTGAGCAGGAGCAGGAGAGAGAGCTGTGAGAGAGGTGAGTGGGTTTCTTTTACTTGCTTTCAGCTGAGAGAATTCAGCTAAGGATATTTTGTGGGAAAACTGTGTTTAGCAGTGTGTGGAAGCACTTAGAGTTCTTGCAGAGTCCTGGCTGATTGAGTGTGGGAGAGGAACGGGCATTGTTTGACTGGGATTGCCTGTAATTGAGAGGAAGTGGAAGGGGCATTGTTTTGCCTGTGATTGAGTGCCTGGGTGAATTTGAATTTGAATAGCTGCTGCCTGACCTCTGCTGGGGGAGGCCTCTATTTAAGGAAGCACCTTGCCAGAGGCACGAGCCTCTGGCAGGAGCCGAAGGGCGAGCTAAAGGGCTCTTTGCCTGTGGCTCTTAGACTAGGGGCTCTGTAAGAAGCCCAAAAAGAGCCAGAAAGACAAGGCCCTAGGCTCTTTGTCTTTCCCGTAAAATAATTTGACTTGATAACAAAAACCACATAAATACCAAGGGTTTAAAAGGGGGATTATATTTATTTATTTTAAAAGAATTATGAAGCCAGAATGCCAGCAGGGGGTTGGGGGCTATCCAGTGTTTTGCACGGAGTGTCACATGTATGACTATCTGCCCACTGGGCAGAAGTCTTGGGTGTGTCCTCGGTGCAAGGAGCTCCTGGTTCTCAGGGAACGTGTGTGCTCCCTTGAGGCCAAGGTGGCTGACCTGGAGAGGAAAAGGCGGAAGAACTTCTCGGCTACAAAAATCCCTGCAGTGGATGTTTCTGGCCAGGCAGTGGCAGTGTGGCGATTTGACATACGGGTCCTGAAGCCTGGTCGACAAAGCAGCCGTTCGGAAAATGACTGAGCCAAGCCAGAAGTCGTTTACACCGTGCAGTGACGGCGTGTGCAATTAAATGAATATATGTTGTCTTCCCTATCCCCTATGAACCTTGTTAGTCCCCTGTCTAAAATGTGTAACTGTACATCGCTTTGAGCCCACTGGGGAAAGCGATTAATAAATTGAAAGTATCATCATCATCATCATCATCATCATCATCATCATCATCATCATCATCATCATTTCTTTTTTGAGGTGGGTACCATGGTATGTCAGAAAAACATTCCAATATTCCTTGCATTACATTACATTCCTTGCATGACATTTAGGCCCCAGTCACACGGGCCAGAT
The DNA here is from genome assembly GCF_001447785.1 of Gekko japonicus. NCBI lineage: Eukaryota > Metazoa > Chordata > Lepidosauria > Squamata > Gekkonidae > Gekko > Gekko japonicus. The sequence goes on along the minus strand of NW_015169237.1, from coordinate 115,343 downwards.
AACGTGGGCGGGAGGCGTGGCTCTTTGCGCCGGCGCAATTAGACCTGTCAGAATGCGATCAGACGTGACGGCGGCACACCACGGTTTCATCCGTCAGTATGTGCGTGTCAAGGAGGACAGCCGGGGGAAAGCCGTGCGCCGGCGCGATCGCACGGAACAATTCCATCAGCAGCCCGTGGCAAACCATTTGCTAGTACATTTGTTGAGGTACTTTTTAACTGTGCAGCTTCGGCGGCACGCCACGGGTTGGCCGTGGGTGCGCCACGCTCGCCAGATGTTGTGGTGTGATCATGCCCTGAAAATCCGCCCAGCATTCGTGGATCTCCTGCAGCAAATTCGGCGTGTGAACGGGGCCTTAGAGAGCCAGTTTGGTGAAGTGGTTAACTGCACGGACTCTAATCTGGGAGAATCAGGTTTGATTCCCCACTCCTCCACTTGCACCTGCTGGATGAACTTGGGCAAGCCATAGTTCTGTCAGAATGGTTCTTGAAAAAGAGCTCTTTCTGTCAGAGCTCTCTCAGCCCCACCTACCTCCCAGGGTGTCTGTTGTGGGGAGGGGAAGGTAAAGGAGTTTGTAAGCCGCTCTGAGACTCCTTTGGGTAGTGAAGGTCGGGGTATAAATCCAATCTCTTCCTCCTCCTCCTCTTCTTCTACTTCTTCTTCTTCTGTATTCTAATATACTATTCTGAAAAAGAAATGCACTAAACTACAGAGGACGTATGGTCCTTCTTGTTGAGAATACGTATGTGAGGACTGAATGAGTTAGCACACGTAATGAGATAAGAAACCGATATCTCTGTTGAGTCCTGGGGAGGTTTTTGTTCCAAGTGTTGTACTAACGTGTAATTCACGTTATTGCTTTGTAATAAAACAGCTACTCTGAGGTCATTCATTGAATGTCCTGGAAGGTTGATGTGTTCGACAGGTTTCTCAGACTTGTGATTCCTGGTTTCAGATTTGTGTCCATTTATTCTCTGCTTGCCCTTGTTTCAGACTGCAGTTAGAGATACCGAAGCTGGCAATACAGAGCTGGCAACTCTACCAAAACCTGGCCATGTCTCCCTCTACTCACTTGTGTTGGGGGAAGCATCACTCCATAATCTTTTTTGGTTCAAACCAACTGGCTGTATTATACCGAGAACATTAGGGAATGGCAGAACAGCGGTAACGATAGCCCTGAAGTAAAAACTCAGGTTTGCAGAAGTCCATTTGAGCTAGAAGATGTTGCTCGGGATCCTCTCCCCCCCTCCCCACTTCATCCACTTCAAGGTCTCAAAGCTTCAAGTCCGGTTTGGGGTAGTGGTTAAGTGGGCGGACTCTAATCTGGGAGAACCGGGTTTGATTCCCCACTCCTCCACTCGCAGCTGCTGGATGACCTTGGCCAAGGGATAGTTCTGACAAGAGCTGTCCTCACCACGACCACGACCACCACCACCTCCTCCTCCTCCTCCTTCTTTCTGCCAGTTTGGTGTAGTGGTTACATGTGCGGACTCTAATCTGGGAGAACCGGGTTTGATTCCCCACTCCTCCACTTGCAGCTGCTGGATGACCTTGGGCAAGCCATAGTTCTAACAAGAGCTGTCCTTGAAAAAGAGCAGTTTCTGTCAGAGCTCTCTCAGCCCCACCTACCTCACATAGGGTGTCTGTTGTGGGGCGGGGAAGGGAGTTTGTAAACTGCTCTGAGACTCCGAGTGAAGGGCAGGGTATAAATCCAATCTCCTCCTCCTCCTGCTCCTCCTCTTCTTCTTCCACTTTTCAATGATCGATGAAACTGAACTTCGTCACTGCAGATAGATGTCTCCCCCCGCCGCCGCCGCCTGTGAAGTTTGCCTTTTCAACTGTCTGCATTTGAAGTGGGTCCTGGGCCAAATCCCAGGAATCCAGCGAGGGAAAGTCAATACAGCCTGGCGCGGTTGATCAGCAGCAGAAGCTTTTACAGCTATCATATAATGAGCTCGAAGTCACTAATTTGCCAGGCAAACAACGAGGGCCAAATGTTAAATGAGTGGTTCGAATATAAAAGTTCACCATTTACTTAGCCTGCCTGGATTATGTGATGAAAGGGACGGGTTTTCAAATGAAGAATTATGACACCCGGGACGGCTGCGGGCCAGTTAATCTGGAGGCTGGCTTTGCATACGGAACGACCTTTTCTTCTTTTCCTCTCGGAAGACGAGAATTCGGGCTCACCCAATTATCCACTAGTCAGGACTGCCGAAAGAAGCCCCTTTGCAGAATGAATCATGGAATTCAAAGGCATAAAGAGGTGTTTGGGTGGCATTTGAAGAGAAGGGGTGTCAGGACCCACAGCAACAATGAAGTACACACTTGCAGGAAGGTTTTACTTTATTTGAAGCTATAGATGCATGGACAGGAACACTGTTCGGAATGTGGGGGGAGCAATGAGCATGGCATGTTATAGTACATTCAAACAACTGAGGCCCAATCGCGGGAGTTCTCGCGCGCGCCATCGGGCCTGGGAGCAAATGCTTCTAGGCAGCACAAGCTATCTCCTTCCCACGGTTTTCCGTGAGATCACCCAAGCAACTATCCGGCGGCAGCAACCACCTGTGGCCTTGAGAGATATAGACGTTCCAGCAGCTAAGCAATTAAGCGCATCAACAGGTCTACATATGAAAGCGAAAGCAACCAAGCGCATACATGAAGGACAGAAAAAAAAATACATTGGCAGCTTGATGACAAGGGGGCAAATTGCCGGCGGGCTTGTCTCTCCAGGTCACTAAACGGAGCTTCCTAATGGCTTTTGTGTGATCCGCTGTTGCAGACAGGATGCTGGAGTGGATGATAGGGGTACCAGCCTCCAGGTGGGGCCTGGGGATCCCCCGGAATGACAGCCCATCTCCAGACGACAGAGATCCGTTCCCCTGGAGAAAACGGATGCTTTGGAGGGTGGACTCTATGGCAGTGTACTTCATTGAGGTCCCTGCCCTCCCCAGACTCCATCCCCAGATCTCTAGGGGGTTTTCAACATGGATCTGGGAAGCTTACCCCCCCCCCCACAGTGTGGTGTAAGGGGTTAAGGTATAGCATGCAAGCCCATGAAGGACCCAGTGTTCCCTAATGTTCCCAATGTTCTGAAGACATGGTAAACAAGTGTGTGTCATTACTGAGACCACTGAGAGATGCTTGTATGATGCTAACTGCTTAGTGCCAATTAGAGATTCTTTAATGTATAAACCAGGGGCCATTTCGTAGAAAAAGAGGTGCAGGGGCTCATTAGCATAATTCATTAGCATAACTCATTAGCATATGCCACACCCCCTGACATCACCGGATGTGTGTCAGAAGGCAACACCCACCGCTCAGGCTCCACTGGACTGTTTTGGATTGCTAGCTATGGGGGGGGGGTTGAGGAACATGCAGATCTGTCCTCGCAGAGGAGGGAGAGCTTCTACCTGAATAAAGCTTGGTCTTAAAGGTGCCACTGGACTCTTTTGGATTGCTAGCTATTGGGGGGGGGGGAAACGTGCAGATCTGTCCTCACAGAGGAGGGAGGGCTTGTACCTGAATAAAACTTGGCTTTAAAG
>NW_015169237.1:108420-111615 GCF_001447785.1 Gekko japonicus | reverse complement strand
AGATCTTTGTCAGAAAGAAAGCCTGACCGTAAAGGCTCCACTGGACTGTTTTGGATTGCTAGCTATGGGGGGGGGGTGAGGAATGTGCAGATCTGTCCTCGCAGAGGAGGGAGAGGTACCTACTCCTGTGCGCTCCTGCAGGAAATGACCCCTGCTCCTTGCACTGACATTCAGAGGTTTGGTGCCTATGAATATGGGAGTTCTCTTTTGTTGTCATGGTTAGTACCCATTGATGGACCTCTCCTCCATGAATCTGTCTAATTTCCTCTATTGAGCTATTAAAAACTGAACTGTTATGGCCCTCCTGTTCAGAGGTCGATTCGGGGGGCGATCGCAGGCGATCGCAGTTCCCCCGGCTGAGGAACTGTTTCAATCTGCCCCACTTCCGGTCCTCATTCAGCCAGGAGGAGGCAGGAGAAGAGGGAGGGTAAGTTGCTTTCTCCCCGCCTCTCCCCACCTATCTTGGATCATCTTACAGCAATGGCCATCTGCACTTAACTGCACTTTTATATATACTGTTGTGAAATTTCCTAGTAATTTATAGTATTGCACTCTCGCATCTGTGTTTTATTGTATTTTAACTGTTGTACACAGCCTTGAGCCTGCCTATGCAGGCAAGGCGAGATATAAATCTAAATAAATAAACAAACAAATAAATAAAGCAACAAAGAGAACATTGATATGGTATTTGATCACAACAGCTAGAATGACTTATGCTCAGTGTTGGAAACAAGAACGAATACCTGAGATTTGGGAATGGATAAGAAAGTTGCTTTTTATGGCAGACATGGACAAATTGACAAGAAAACTTAACAATAAAGAAGATGAAGATTTTTTTGTAGATTGGATGGACTTTAAATAACACTTAGAGAAACATTGGGATGTTAAGAATAATTTACTTTGTTTTGATAATTATTAAGAATAGAACTCGGAAATAGTTGAATAGATGATGATTGTAGTGAAAGGAATTGTTACCTATAAAGTTGAATATATGATGAGGGTAGTTAAAGAAATTGTTACCGATTAAGTTTTGGTTCAGATGAAATGATGGACAAGAAGGAGGAGGATTCGGTGGGGGTGGGAGCACTGCGGGAAGCCTGAAGAAGGGGAGGGAGGGTGAAGGGGAAAAAAAGGGTATATTGTGAATGATGAAATGCTTCAATTGTAAGCCACTCTGAGACTCCTTCGGGTAGTGGAAGGCAGGGTATAAATCCAATCTCTTCTCTTCTTCTTCTCCTTCTTCTCTCACAGCTGTTCTCTCAAGAGCAGTCCTCAGAAGAGCTCTCTCAGCTCCACCTACCTCACAGGGTGTCTGCTGTTGGGTGGGGAAGGGAAAAGAGATTGTAAGCCGCTCTGAGACACGGTTGGGTAGTGAAGGGCGGGGTATAAATCCAATCTCTTCTCTTCTTCTTCTCTCACAGCTGTTCTCTCAAGAGCAGTCCTCGGAAGAGTTCTCTCAGCCCCACCTACCTCACAGGGTGTCTGCTGTGGGGCGGGGAAGGGAAAGGAGATTGTAAGCCGCTCTGAGAGTCCGATCAGACGACTCTTTAGATCCGCGCAAGGCACGATTGCCTCACGGATCTAAAGGTAATGTCCAGACACGAACATCTGGGAAATGTCCCTCTTCCGTGGGCATCTTGTTTTGCCGCGCTTTGGAGCCATACTTAAAAGATAGCACTTTAAATCTGGGGTTTTCGGTTACCTGCGGGACAACTGCGGACTTTCACCCGTCTGGTTGTTCCACCAGTCCGCAATCCTCCAGTCGGGGTGGTCTGACGTCAGAGCATCCTGAGCGGGCGCCATTTTAAAAAATCTCTACACATGCACGGATCAACAAGGACACGTTGTGACGCCTATGCGCATGCGCAAAAAGTTTTTTTTAAAAAAACCCACCTTTAGTGGACACCGTCTAGACAATCCACAACGGAGGCAGCGCGCGGTAAGGCGATTCACCAGGGGGATGTTTTGTCGTGCTACGATGGATTAAAAAGATTGGGATAAAATTCAAACTGGCATAATGGCAGGATTAGCTGCCCGTCTGAACGCACCCCGAGACTCCTTCAGGTAGTGAAGGGGGGGGTATAAATCCAATCTCTTCTTCTGCTACTTATGATGGGGAAAAAACTTTATCCTCATTCCTCTCCTTGGCTTCTTTTCTCCTCTCCTTTATTCCTCCTTGAGGTCCAGCATTATCTCACATCTCCTGACAGTCTCAATGAACTTGTATGTGTCCAGTGAAAACGCAGTGGAGACAAACAAAGAGGTCTAGAAGTGGAATTCAAATAGTCAGTTAATGATACGGTCTTAGGAAAATGATCTCCCTTTCACTGTGCCAGCAATGAATTGAATTTCAACAGGCAAAATGAGGTGTTTGATCGTCCTGGGTTGGAACAGCCATAATTCAAAGGTGCTCACAGAAGTGGAATCAAGTGAACTTCGCATTGCATGCAATTAATGGCATGGATTCTTCTTGCTTTTCTTTCTGAATGCCATCAGTAGGCGGAGCTGGGGAGAAGAATGTAAGAAGTGAGACCGTTTGAAACACACCATTTCACTTCAATGCAACCTGCAGCTGTAATTTTTTGTTCTAGACCTGAGATCTTTTCTTCGTGTTCATTAAAAAAAAAAGGAGGTTGAGATTGTGGTGGTGTTGAAGAGCCGGGGATGGAACAACAGGTGCGGGTGTGTACGTTGAAGAAAACGTATTTTCATAGGGCAGCCATGTTGGTCCACAGTAGAATAACTAGATTAAAGTCCAGAAGCACCTTAGAGAAGGACCCCGGTTCAATCCCCGGCAGCACCTCCAGTTACAAAGACCGGATAGTAGGTGATGGGAAAGACCTCAGCCTGAGACCCTGGAGAGCTGCTTCCAACTGCTTCCAAGGCAGTTTGGTATAGTGGGTTAAGTGTGCGGACTCTAATCTGGGAGAGCCGGGTTTGATTCCCCACTCCTCCACTTGCAGCTGCTGGATGACCTTGGGCAAGCCATAGTTCTGACAAGAGCTGTCCTCTCAAGGGCAGTTCTCGAGAGAGCTCTCTCAGCCCCACCTACCTCACACAGGGTGTTGTGAGGAGGGAAAGGGAAAGGAGTTTGTAAACCGCTCCGAGACTCCGAGTGAAGGGCGGGGTATAAATCTCTTCTTCTTCTTCTTCTTCTTCTTCTTCTTCTTCTTCTTCTTCTTCTTCTTCTTCTTC
>NW_015169237.1:99418-108357 GCF_001447785.1 Gekko japonicus | reverse complement strand
TTCTTCCTCCTCCTCCTCCTCTTCCTCCTCCTCCTCTTCCTCCTCCTCCTCTTCTTTCTGCATAGATAAGACTGACCATGATGTACCAGGGGTCTGATTCCGTAGAAGACGGCTTCGTGTGTGTTCATGCGCTTCTGTGATAACAATCCACAAGCCAATCTACCATGGGTAATCAGACCATCAATAACGGTTGGTAGCCAACAATGTAAACTAGCAGTTCCCAACGCGGTGCCCTTCGGTGCCTGGTATCCACATTCCTTAGTGCCCGCCAAGTGCTTTTAGAAGGTGGGCGGGGTCCAGTTGAGCTTTTGCCTAGCAAGGCTTCTGACTGGCCGCTGGAGATTTGATGGGCTGTGCAGATTTTTCAACATCTTGCTTTGGCAGCAGCGGCCACCACAGTGCCAGGGTCTTCACTATGGAACTGAAGGAAAGCAGTGGCTGTCCTTTTTGGGGCTGTCTCCGCCTCCTGTGGCATCCATTTTGTGGCTGTGCCCACCACACCACATCAAAGTGTCAAAGGCGCCCGCAGGGTCAAAAAAGGCTGGGGACCCCTGATGTAAACCATAACCCAGTCCAGCCATTTAGCAATCAGTGAAGCCTGCTTGTACAGGAGAAGTATACCTTTGAAGGCCCAATGTCTTTAGCTGATGTACAAACGGCGGGTCTGTTGCTAAGTGAATAACTGGGGAGGCGAAGGCATTCTGTATAGCGTTGCCAACTCTGGTTTGGGAAATACCTGGAGGTTTTGGGGGTGGAGCCTGGGGAGGGAGGGGTTTGGGGAGGGGAGAGTGGAGAGACCTTAGCAGGGTATAACGCCAAGGAGCTGATGCTCCAAAGCATCCATTTTCTCTGGGGAGGGAAGCTGATTTATGTTACTTGGATACCTGTTGTAATTCCAGGAGATCCCCAGGTGCCAACTGGAGGTTGACATCCCTAGTTTTCCATCGTTTGAGTGCCATCGTTTGAATGTGTCTGATCCCCATTTGGTTTGGTGTAGTGGTTAAGTGTAGAGCCAGTTTGGTGTTGTGGTTAAGTGCGCGGACTCTAATCTGGGAGAACCAGGTTTGATTCCCCACTCCTCCACATGAAGCCAGATGGGTGACCTTGGGGCAAGTCACAAGTTCTCTCGGAGCTGTTCTCTCAAGGGCAGTCCTCAAATTAGCTCTCTCAGCCCCACCTCCCTCCCTGTTGTGGGGAGGGGAAGGGAAAGGAGTTTGTAAACCGCTCTGAGACACCTTTGGGTAGTGAAGGGCGGGGTCTAAATCCAATCTCTTCTTCTTCTTCTTCTTCTTCTTCTTCTTCTTCTTCTTCTTCTTCTTCTTCTTCTTTCCATAGTTTGAGTGCCATCGTTTGGATGTGTCTAATCCCCATTTCCCACAAAGCAAAATGGAATCCTGTAATTCGTAGGCATCATGCAGATTTAGAGCATTTGTAGGACCTCTTCCTTGTTTTCCACTGTTCATTTGTACCATTTTTGACTGCCCTGGGGTCACTTATTCTGTTTCTTCTAGTCGCAGAGGGGTGGGAAGGAACTGTATGCACACACAAACAAACCCACCCTTCCTTGGGAACAGGAGATTTTTTGCAAGGGCTGTGCGTGTTCGCGTTCAGAAAGAACGACAGTTTCCCATTAAGAAGTCAAATCATTCGCCCGACACCTTTCCGGCAAGTAGCACAGAGCACTGCGGAGCTGTTTCCTTCTTTGGTCAGAGGCCTTTTGGGTACGTTTTCCGAACAAAAAAGGCAAAGTTGCTGGACAGACGAAAAGTGGAACAGGCTCGGACTATAGAAAATGATGCACCGGGGTATGTGTGTGTGTGTGTTTGACGACACTTTGTCATCCCTCTACTCAGGGGTCATTTCGTAGAAAAACAGGTTCAGGAGCTCATTAGCATAACTCATTAGCATACCTTATTTGCATATGCCACACCCCCTGACATCACCGGACGTGTGTCAGAAGGCAACACCCACCGCTCAGGCTCCACTGGACTGTTTTGGATTGCTAGCTATTGTGTGTGTGTGGGGGGAACGTGCAGATCTGCCCTCGCAGAGGAGGGAGAGCTTGTACCTGAATAAAACTTGGTCTTAAAGATGCCAGTGGACTGTTTTGGATTGCTAGCTATTGGGGGGAGGGAACGCACAGATCTGCCCTCGCAGAGGAGGGAGAGCTTGTACCTGAATAAAACTTGGTCTTAAAGATGCCACTGGACTGTTTTGGATTGCTAGCTATTATAGGTGAGTCTCAAGAGTATATGTTCCCTATAGGTGAAGTGTAATAATTCTGAGAACGAGATTAAAAAAAGTTTTAGTTCAATTCATGGTCATTCGTATGCACGATATTAGTTCAATGGCTACAGTTATTAGTGTGCTGTTCTTTGTCTTTTTAAAGAGGTTCCTTCACGAAGGCTCAGTTGCTTGCACTTTAGGAGAGCGTTTTGCCAACAATAGAAAACAAGGTTTTGTACTCCCTTCTCAAAAGGGACTGGCTTGCTCTTGAGACTCACCTATAATTGCAATTCAACTTTTCTATTAGGAGCAAGCCTAAGGAAGGCCGAGCGCCGAAGAATCATTATAGATACGCGTTTCTCTAGAAGCACAGAAAGGAATGCACAAGCAATTACACAGACACAGATTGACCATCCCAACCCCAATGGCAGCATAGCTGACATACTGCCCTCTCAAAAGTCACTTCCGCTCATTCCGGGAGGTCTCCCGGTCAGGCTGGGAGGTTTCCCGGTTTTTCCGGGAAGTCGTGATGGAATTGGCGCAACAATCGAGGGGCCCTAATATCCCCTACTTCCACCCTGTTCCATAGCTGGCACAACGCTCTCCACAGATACAAGCCCCCGAGTCTTCATGAAGGAAATGGTTTCTCTAATTTTTATAAAGAGCATGCCATTCTAATTCCTTAAGCAGGAGCAAAACCTTTTGTTCGATGGGTGGCAGAGCATGCTCTAAGGGTGCTAACGACTAGTCATAGAATCATAGGATGTTAGAGCGGGAAGGGACCTTGCAGGTATGAAACACCGAACGCAATTTTCTCAGGTTCTTTGGCAAATCCAGTTCGACAGCAACTTCATTGATAACCTTTTTGACTTTAAACGGTCCAAGATATTTCCAACCTGACTTTCGACTGGGGCGTAACACCTGGATGTTTTCCGTAGACACATACACCAAGTCACCAGGCTGTAGAGCAGTTAGGAAGTTTCTCCTTCTTAAGAGAATCTGTTCCCTGTGATTTCATGCGGCTGGATGTAAACTCTCACTTTCTTAAAGGTACGGATACTAATTTTAACAATGATTGGGCTTGCCAACTCACTACTGTACTGCATTGTATGCAACCTACCTTACAGGGTTGTTGCGAGGGTTACATGGAGGAAGGGACAGCCACAGGTGCTGCCGCAGTCTCCTTGGAGGAAAGGGCAGAATGGAAAAGATAGCTGGGTCTCTGTACCATATCCTCCTACGGGGGCACGGACTCGCCCAGCACTGTTCCAACTAGGATTGCCAGTTTGGTGTAGTGGTTAAGTGACTGCGATTTGTAAGCTTCTTTAGCAGCATTCAACGTTTTTCACAGGAGTGGCCAAGAGTCACGCAAATGTTTGCACCATTGAGCCGCGTCCCCCAACCCCATGTCTTCGTCCCCTTCCAAAAATGGGATCGGTGGGCTGTCATAACCATACAGTGCTTTAAACGGAGACATCCCAGTTGAAGAGTGGCATGTATTATTATAACAGAATTCAGCTAGGGGTAATAAGTCATTCCAATTGTCTTGTTGATAGTTGGTAAAACACTGAAGATATTGGCCTGAGCGGTGGGTGTTGCCTTCCGACACTCTTCCGGTGAGGTCAGGGGGTGTGTCATATGCAAATGAGTTATGCAAATGAGTTATGCTAATGAGCTCCTGCACCTCTTCTTCTACGAAATGACCCCTGGGTTGGATCATGCTTTAAGTCCCGTTATCTCAACTTTCCAGGAAGTTTCCGGCTTCCCAACCTCCCCCCTGCTTCACCCTGGTGTCCTGCAACCAGTGTCCCCTCTAAGCTGAGTTCAGTATTTGACTCTGAGGGAAGGGCGGGATACACATTCAATCTCCTCCTCCTCTTCTTCATCTTCTTCTTATCCTTCTGCATTTTGCTCTTGCCACTGAGCTTGTTCACAGGAAGGGCGGGATATAAATGGAATCGAATAAATAAAAAATGGAGTCCACCTTCCAAAGCAGCCATTGGAGCCCAATCCCTCGCTCACAACTTAAATACCTGTAGCTCACAAAGTAACATTTTTGCTCACAAGACTCAACAGCTTAGAGGGAACACTGCCTGCAACCCCCGCTTTTGTCAATGTGGTTTCAAAATGTCTTCAAATTTAATGCTAACAATCTCTAAGAAAGATTTTGCGCGGAATACAACAACTTGGCGTTTGTTTATTGCCTTTTGTGTAGCAAGGTTCCGGCTGAGAGGGGCCGCCACTTTTCTCTCTTGGTTCTCCAGAAAACACCACGACTGTGTAATGACACCCCCCGCCGGAAGCACTTGGCTTTGAAAGGGCTCCTAACGATGGCAGAGGTAGCATAATTACCAGCACTTCATACTCTTCATTATTGGTCGTTAAATGTTCAAAAAGTAAAGTTGACAGGAGATACGGACTTGACTGTGCGACTGAACAACAACAAAAGTCCCTGAACTTCAAGTAAGGAGCCAATAGGGACATTGGCGGGAAGTTCAAATCTTCCAATAGGACCTAGGGGTGACCCTCGACAATTGTATAAAGTTGGCCAACCGGCCGTTAGTTTCTGTTCCATGTGTTAAGTACCAATAAAAGCGTCTTCTTGGATGTCGTGGTCCGCGTCCTGATGTATCGAACCCAGTACTTTTCAAGTTGTGATCTTAAGAGATGTCCAGCAGCCACGTGGAGGGTTTATTTAAGAAAACAGGGCAAGTCATTATGTTGATTAAGACATATTGGCTCCAGGGACTTAAATAGGTGAATAAAATGTATGTTCCCCCCCGAAATGACCTCTGAACCCAGTACTTTTCAAGTTGTGATCTCAAGAGATGTCCAGCCACCACATGGAAGGTTTATTTAAGAAAACGGGGCAAGTCATTATGTTGATTAAGACCTATTGGCTCCGGGGACTTAAATAGGTAAATAAAATGTTCCTTGGAGGGTGGTAAAAGGTAAAGGTAAAGGTTTCCCTTGCTTGAAAGCCAGTCGAATCCGACTCTAGGGTTGCGGTGCTCATCTCCGTTTCCAAGCCGAAGAGCCAGCGCTGTCCGAAGACGTTTCCGTGGTCATGTGGCCGGCATGACTAAACACCAAGGCGCACGGAACCCTGTTCTCTTCCCAGCGGAGTGGTACCTATCTACTTGCAATTTCTTGCTTTCGAACTGCTAGGTTGGCAGGATGGAGGGTGGTACTGGGATCCTTGATTCAAGGCTAAGGCGAGTCCGCTTGGTGTGAATGGCTGTGGGCCTTGCCTGCTGCATGGGCTGGAGGGTGTGAATGGGGGTGTGAAGGGGGACCGATGTTCCCTCTAAGCTGTGGAGTCTTGTGAGCAAAAATTTTGCTTTGTGAGCTCCTGGCGTTAAAGTTGTGAGCGCGCGATTTGGCCACTGCATCAGTCAGTTTGCTCTACAGCCATCCTTCCTGAGCTGAGACAAAAATGTGTGAGCCGGAGGCTAAAGAACTGTGAGCTAGCTCACACTAACTCGGCTTAGAGGGAGCACTGACTGGGGGACCCCTTTTCACATGTTAATCCACGTTACAGAACCTTAAGGCTGGAAGCTGGCAGGGGTAGAGTGACATCTCTTGTGGGGGGGGGGGGGCATTTGTTATTTTTTGGACTCATTCCTGTCTGTACCTTTGCTAGGATTGCAAATTAGATCAGATTTTTAACAACGTGTTTTCTTTATAAAGACTACTGTGAGAAGAAAGGCGGTTTCTTCTTGCGGTTCACACTCTTCATTCTCGGCCTTCCCGAGCGAAAGAAGAAAGCCACATTTGAATTATTAATAACCACAGGCACATTAAAGGCGTGAATTGGGGGACGAGATGTATTCATTGTTGGCGGGCATGAGTAGAGGTTTTTTTGGGGGAGGGTGGGAATCAAAAAGAGAATCGGGCCTGTGGGATATCAGACGAGGATTGGCAAGGGTTGTGGAACAACACTTCAAAAACCTTGATTATGCTGCCATTTAGCAGAAAACCTCTTCACGGTGCAATTTCAGTGGCATCGTCCTCCGTGAATGCATACATAATTTTGCAAATGAGAACGGGTGAAGATTTAACTCCCTCCAAGTTGACTTCTGTCGTGTGGTGGGGGCCGTCTCAAGACAGAGAGAAAAAGCTGGAGAAACTCATTCACATCCTGTCAAGAATATGACACTTTACATATTTTTCATGTTTCCACCCCAATCGTTCTATTGTTGTTGTTGTTCAGTCGCACAGTCGAGTCCGACTCTTCGCGACCCCATGGATCATCTCCCGCCAGGCCCTCCTGTCTTCCGCCGTCCTCTGAAGTTGGCTCAACTTCATGTCCATTGCATCTATGACACTGTCTAACCATCTCATCCTTTGCCGTCCCCGTCTTCTTTGACCTTCAATCTTTCCCAGCATCAGGGTCTTCTCCAGGGAGTGCTCCCTTCTCATTTGGTGGCCAAAGTATTTGAGCTTCAGCTTCATTATCTGGCCTTCCAGGGAAGAGTCAGGGCGGATTTCTTTTAGGATTGACTGACTTGATTTTCTTGTAGTCCAAGGGACTCTCAAGAGTCTTCTCCAGCACCATAGTTCAAAAGAATCTATTCTTCAGCGCTCGGCCTTCCTTATAGTCCCACTCTCGCAGCCATACATGACTACTGGGAATACCATTGCTTTGACCATGCAGACTTTTGTTGGCAGGAGTTTTGTTAATCGTTCTATTAGGCTGTCTCAAAGACGCCACACCGCATTTGGTCCTGGAATCGAGCTATGTTTGAGCTGCTAAATGAAGCAAATCTTCCAAAGGGGTGGGGGTAACAGATGCTCCACTATGTCTGAAAGGTTTCTAAAAGTGCAGAACGTCGTGTTGATAGTGAAACTCAATCTTTATATAAAAGACTACAGAGGAAACCAGGTAGGTGGTATATGTACAGAGAAGAGTGTAGGGTTCCCAGATTACCCCCCCCCCCCCCGGCAATGTGGGGAATGGGGTGGATGTACCAGCTATTGGGTTAAATGTAAAAAATATCATTTGTCTTGGAAGCACAGCAAAAGAAGAAGAAGAAGAGGAAGAAGAGGAGGAGATTGGATTTATACTCTGCCCTTCACTACCCAAAGGAGTCTCAGAGCTCCCTCCTCACAACAGACACCCTGTGCGCAGTGTTCCCTCTAAGCTGAGTTAGTGTGAGCTAGTTCACAGTTCTTTAGCCTCCGGCTCACACATTTTTGTCTCCGCTCAGGAAGGAGGGCTCCAGAGGAAACTAATTGATGCAGCAGCCAAGTCGCTCGCTCACAACTTGAATGCCAGTGGCTCACAAAGTAGAATTTTTGCTCACAAGACTCCACAGCTTAGAGGGAGCATTGCCTGTGAGGTAGGTGGGGCTGAGAGAGCTCTCTCGAGAACTGCCCTTGAGAGAACAGCTCTGAAACAACTTGTGACTGACCCAAGGTCACACCAGCAGCTGCATGTGGAGGAGTGGGGAATCAAACTGTTGTGTCCTAGTCGACCGCGTGCGAGACTGGGTCCGCACGTGGTCATGCGAAGGGGAACAATAGACTGGTGGATCCTAGTTCCCTCCAATCGGGAGACTAGGCTCCTAAAGGTAACCTATTGAACAATAGACTCAATAGACTGGCGAGAGCCAGTTTGGTGTAGTGGTTAAGTGCGCGGACTCTAATCTGGGAGAACTGGGTTTGATTCCCCACGCCTCCACTTGCACCTGCTGGATGACCTTGGGCAAGCCATAGTTCTGATAAGAGGTGTTCTTGAAAAAGAGCAGTTTCTGTCAAGAGCTCTCTCAGCCCCACCTACCTCACAGGGTGTCTGTTGTGGGGAGAGGAAGGGAAAGGAGTTTGTAAGCCGCTCTGAGACACCTTTGGGTAGTGAAGGGCAGGGTATAAATCCAATCTCTTCTCTTCTTCTTCTTCTTGTTAGCCAGTAATGTAAATACACCTATCACAGGTGTTGGGTGTGTGCTGGGTGTGGTTTTACCTTGGGAATATAAGCCGGCCTGTGAGCCGGCTACTTTGTCTTCTTTCGCACTGATCTAATAAACTATGAGCTGATTCACTAACTCATGCATCGGACCCAGGATATTATACAAACTGACTTCTCCCGGATTAGAGTCCGTACTTTTAACCATGACACCAGGCTTTTTTTGCAGTATCACCCATTCTCCACATTTCCCGGCTAAGGGGAAAACGCTGTTCAGAACTAATTACAAAGATGACCTGAGTCCGACGGTAACAAGAGAAAGAAATTTTACTTGCAAAAACAGAAGCACATTTTACATCACATACTCAGGCAGGCACGTTTAAATTACAGTGAACAGGTTGACTGCAGAAAGGTTAACTTGCTACAGCGCCACGCCCAGGTAAGAGAGAGAAAAAGAGAGGTCACATATAAGATGAAAAAACAGAAGGCAAGCAACGGCCAAGCCTCCCCCACCCCCGAACGAAGGAGATGTTACAAACGTGGGGAGGGAGCTCTTCCCTCCCCCCCTTCCACTCCCCCACTGCACCATCTCTCAACTCTCTACTTGTAAATAATTATTCTGGGGTCATGTCGTAGAAAAAGAGGTGCAGGAGCCCATTAGCATAACTCATTAGCATAACTTATTTGCATATGCCACACCCCCTGACATCACCGGAAGTGTGTCAGAAGGCAACACCCACTGCTCAGGCTCCACTGGACTGTTTTGGATTGCTAGCTATTGGGGGGGGGGGATGAGTCGCGCGCTGGA
>NW_015169237.1:95177-99272 GCF_001447785.1 Gekko japonicus | reverse complement strand
TTTTGATTGCGTGCTAGTGGGGGGGGGGGGGGACGTGCAGATCTGTCCTCGCAGAGGAGGGAGAGCTTGTACCTGAATAAAACTTGGTCTTAAAGATGCCACTGGACTGTTTTGGATTGCTAGGTATTGGGGGGCGGGGGAACGTGCAGCTCTGTCCTCGTAGAGGAGGGAAAGCTTGTACCTGAATAAAACTGTTTTGGACCGGGGGTGCCGGGGGGGGCTCTGCAGCGTACCTGGCTGCTTCTTACTCTGACTGAGGGCTGCTGGGAGCAGGGGGTGGGTCTTGTTGCATGTGCCCACCCCCTGGGCTCTTTACTGCCAGAGCTCCGCTCCTGTGCGCTCCTGCAGGAAATGACCCCTGATTATTCTATTAATTATTATTAATGGGCAAGGGGCCTAGGGAAGGCATTCGCCGATCACAGGCGGCTTTCCTACGCTGCTGGAAACATCTTCACTGCTTGCGGGGGAAAGAAGACTTTCCTTGTGGCGACCGAGCAATTACGCGACGTTTGTGGCTTTGCCCGGGGCGTATAATTTTTGATGGACAAGGCCCGCAGGCATTTGCTCGGATGGTGGGTTGTTTTGATTGCAACAGGCTTTGATTCATTAGAGCCAAAATATATTTATTTTTGTTTTGCTTTGCTCCTTCTCTCCCTCCCGCCCCCCGCCCCGGCTTGGCCGGCCTCCCTCTTCTCTGTCGACTTCATTGTGAAGGTGCTGTTGACGCAAGCTTGGATGTCACTTTGAGCCTCCAGCCACCGGCCACCAGCTTGGCCGCCGGCCGGAGGAACAACTGGCCGAGAGGAGAACTGAATACTTCCACTGGCAGGTCCAGAGGTTCCCCCCAGGGTGTCTCAAAGCAAAGGAGCGCCATGTTCTTCTTGGTCTCGAATCAGTTCTCAAAATATAATGAGAGGAAAAATGTGGATGGACAAAAGGAAATGCTGCTTCATACAGAGAGTGACTGAAATGGGGAATTCCCTGCCAGAGGCTGGAGTGATGGCCACAGGAATAAGCAGCTTTAAAAGGGGATTAGAGAGATTCACGGAGGATCCGTCTATCAGTGGCTACTAGCCATGGTGACGGAGGGGAACCTCCATGTTCAGAGGCAACGAGCCTCTCAATGCCAGAGCCAGGAGACAACATCGGGGAAGGCCTCGGCCTCCCTGCCCTGTTGTTGGCCTTCCAGAGGAACTGGTTGACCACTGTGAGAGATGGGAGGCTGGACTGGATGGACCCTCCCTGGTCTGACCCAGCAGGGCTCTTCTGTGGTTCTTCTCAGGGGAAGGCCTCGGCCTCTGTGTCCTGTTGCTGGCCCTCCAGAAGAATAACTGGCACTGTGTGAGACAGGATGCTGGACTAGATGGACCGTTGGTGAGGTCAAAATATCACTGGCGATGTCTCCCCCATCTTCTCCCGCAAACATGGGTACGGGTGTTCCCATGCACTCATCAGACACTGGTCAGCCCTCCTCACGGTATACCCTCAGCTGGTTACAACGCCATAAGATTCTCCCTCCAAACCAACCATTTTCTCCATAGGAACTGATCTCTGTAATGTCGAGATCAGTTGTAATTCTGGGAGCTCTCCAGGCTCCACCTGGAGACTGGCAACCCTACTCTCTGGTGTTTTTGGAAGGATGCTGGATGAGATGGACTACTGGTCTGATTCGGCAGGGCTGTTCAGGGCTATTTTTGGGCAGGAACGCACAGGAACGGAGTTCCAGCTGGCTCCCAAGTTGGCCAGCAGGAACTCATTAGCATAATAGGCCACACCCAACAGCAGAAACGCATTAGGATTGGCTACATCAGGTGTGTGTGGCCTAACATGCAAAGGAGTCCCTGCTACAAAAAAACCCCGGGGTCTTGACAACAAACAAGGTAAACAGAATAAGAAGCAAAAGGTGGGTGTGGCTGGATGACCACACTTCTGGTAACATGGGGGAGTGGCCTAATATGCCAATGAGCTGTGCTGTCAGGGGTGTGGCCTAATATGCTAATGAGTTTCTGCTGTTGGGTGTGGCCTATTATGCTAATGCGTTCCTGCTGGGCTTTTTCTACAAAAAGAGCCCTGGGCCTGTCCTTATGTCCTTATGAGCCAGGCATGTTCGCCCTGAGCCGTTTGGATAGGGCGGGGTATAAGTCCCAAAAATAAAATAATAAAATAAAATAAATAAATAAAAATCACTTTGGCCCTGAGGGCCATGTGCTGCTCGAGACAAGACTGGATGGACCTCTGTCTGTCTGGAACATGACGCAGATGTTTTTATGTGCATAGTTTTGCCGCGCTCCCCCTGCCTTGCATTTTTCCCCCACCTGCCCCTTGCTCATCCACACATGACGACCTGCTGGACGTGTGTACCAACCCGGCCTTATAAATTACCTGGTAATGGACTGAAGTGAAAGACGGGTGGCGGGGAGAGACAGGAGCCCCCACAGTTTGCCCAGGAGGATGTGGTTTAGGTCCTTGGCTGTCACCGGTATTATTTTTCCTCGCTTCTTCACATCCACCGGGCCCTGTCGCTGACGGACAAATACGGCTAATTCGTTCCTCTTTCCACCCTGAATAAGGAAGCTGTTCTCTCCGGGGTGATTTATCGGCCGGGTCTCACGGAACATCTGCCGCGAGTGCTCCAGAGGAGCGTCGAGGGGGCCGGAGACATGGCGGAAGAGCAAATAACAAACAGAACACGTGGCGTCTCTGAGACGCATGATGAATGGGAGTTGTGTGCGGGAGAAGGCCCAGACTGGCAAATGACAATGCCGAGGCGGCCGCCGCGAGAACGCGTGTGAAGGAAGGAGACTAGGGACGGGTCACCCATCGGTCCGTATTGAGGCCTCCTCTGCATCACTGATGGCTGCCCAGGAATGTTTTATTGCCACTGTTGCATTGGCATGGCACCTTCGGTGGCACTTTCTCAAAGGCTTTCATGAGCTTTCACATCCGGGTCATACCGTTTATGTAGTGGTTAGGAGCACGGACTCTAGGCTGGGAGAACTGGGTTTGATTCCCCACTCTTCCACGTGCAGCTCCTGGGTGACCTTGGGTGAGTTAACAAGTTCTTTCAGAGCTGTTCTCTCGGGAGCAGTCCCCGAAAGAGCTCTCTGAGCCCCACCTGCCTCACAGGGTGTCTGGTGTAGAGAGGGGAAGGGAAGGAGATTGTGAGGCGCTCTGGGACTCTGAATGAAGAGTGGGGTATAAATCCAATCCCCTCCTCCTCCTCCTCCTCCTCCTGTTTGCCCACACCAGGACCTATTCACAGGCATGTTGCAGATAAAATTGCTTGCATCCTGTTTGCTACAGGTCATCTTTGACTCTTATTTACTTACTTAGAAAGGTAAAGGTTCCCTTGCTCGAAAGCCAGTCGAATCCGACCCTAGGGTTGCAGTGCTCATCTCTGTTTCAAAGCTGGAGAGCCAGTGCTGTCCGAAGACGTTTCCGTGGTCATGTGGCCGGCATGACTAAACACCAAGGCGCACGGAACGCTGTCACCTTCCCACCGAAGTGGTACCTATTTATCGACTTGCAATTCCTTGCTTTCGAACTGCTAGGTTGGCAGGAGCGGGAACTAGAGACGGGAGCTCACTCCGTCATGCGGCACACTCTGGTCTCGAACTGCTGAACTACCGACCTTCCACAGCCTGCAGTTCAGCGTCTTAACAACTCGAGCCACCGCAGCTCCAGATTTACTTACTTACTTACTTACTTAACTTGGTTTATTTATTCAGTAATATCCGACTTTCCCCCCCAAGGGGATCCCAAAGTCACCAACATTGTTCTGCTCTCCCCCTTTTCATCCTCCCCAAAACCCTGCGAGGTACATCAGGCGGAGAACGTGTGACTGGCCCAAGGTCACCCAGCGAGCTTCCATGGCAGAGCGGGGATTCAAACCCGGGATTTAAGTCACCAACATTGTTCTGCTCTCCCCCTTTTCATCCTCCCAACAACCCTGCGAGGTACATCAGGTGGAGAACGTGTGACCGGCCCAAGGTCACCCAGCAAGCTTCCATGGCAGAGCAGGGATTCAAACCCGGGCTTCCCAGATCCTAGCCAGCACGCCATGTTGGATGTCTTCCGATTGCAGTTGCTTGGGTG
>NW_015169237.1:94689-94807 GCF_001447785.1 Gekko japonicus | reverse complement strand
AACACCACAAAAACTAGAACAGAAAAAAGGGGAAGGGAAAGCTACATATAAGGGAGAAAGTAAAGAACCAAACTACTAACTAAAACCCAAGAGAGGAGATCTCCAACTAGCTTTTTAT
>NW_015169237.1:61586-90990 GCF_001447785.1 Gekko japonicus | reverse complement strand
GTTCATATTTATTATTATAAATATTATTTTATAAAATATTATTCCACTAGTGTAAATATTATTGTTTGTTATTATAAACAAGAGGACATGCTAAGATAATGCAATTGGAGGTTTGCATTTTTTTTTTAAAAGGTAAATATTCCCGACTTGTTTTCTCAAGGAACACCTCCTCCTTTCTTTCTCAGCGGAAACCCAACTTAGTGATGTCAAAACCACCGGGAAAACACATAAAAGCCATGTCAGGAGGAAAACGAAAATAAATCCAGGGCGAACGAGCTCAGATCAAATGAAACTGAATGCACCCCCCCCTAAATAAACTGAACGCCCCCCCCCCCCCGCTTAAACAGAAACACTTTCATTTGGTGGGACTTTGGTGAGCCCACCTTCATCACAAATGCTAACAAGGACAACTAGTAAATAATGAAAGATAGAACCAGTTCCCTTAGATGTAGACTGAATTCTCAACCATCAAAGGCACGGTGCAATCTTATTTTTTCACCCTAATCCTAAACACATTTAGCCCTGATTCTGCTAAGGACAACACATGCTACTCCCCAAGCCTGCTGCCTCTCCACCCCCCCCGAAAATAATTTCAAAACTTCGACATAAGCAGGGGTCATTTTGTAGAAAAAGAAGTGCAGGAGCTCATTAGCATAGCTCATTAGCATAACTTATTTGCATATGCCACACCCCCTGACATCACCGGAAGTGTGTCAGAAGGCAACACCCACCGCTCAGGCTCCACTGGACTGTTTTGGATTGCTAGCTATGGGGGGGGGGGACGGGGACGCGCAGACCTGTCCTCGCAGAGGAGGGAGAGCTTGTACCTGAATAAAACTTGGCCTTAAAGGTGCCACTGGACTGTTTTGGATTGCTATTCGGGGTGGGGGTGGGGCTCTGCAACTTACCTGGCTGCTTCTTGTGGCCCGGGGCTAGTGGGAGCAGTGGGTGGGGCTTGTTGCATGTGCCCGCCCCCTGGGCTCTTTACTGCCGGAGCTCCGCTCCTGTGCGCTCCTACAGGAAATGACTCCTGGACATAAGAACTCTTGAAATGGAAATCCTCTTGTCTGAGGATTCAGCCAGATGAGGCAAAGATCACACAACGGGAAATTGGAGGCTTATTTAGCCTCAGTTTGCCTCAGGCCTGTGCGAGGGAGGCTGAGCCCTTCGACTTCCACTCAGTTTTGCTGTTTGAAATGGCTCTTAGTGTTTCAAAGGAGAAAAACATGTCCTTTAAAATTATTGTAGAGCGAGGGATCCAGTTATGAACAGCCAGTCTGAATGGAGGCTAAAGGGTTAAGCCCTCTCTCCCGTCCCTGAATGGCCCACAGGCAAACCGAGGCTTCAGAATTTATGGACAGAATGAGACACATGATCTTCGTTTTGTTTGCATTTGTTTATTTATTTTATTTAAGCCTTTTTGATCCCAGCTTTCCACTCGATTAGAGCACTCAGGGTAGTGGTGGTGGTAGTAGTAGACGTAGTAGTAGAAGAAGAAGAAGAAGAAGAAGAGTTGAAGTTATACCACGGCCTTTACTTGGAGTCTCAGAGGGGCTTACAATCACCTTCCCTTCCTCTCCCCATAAGAAACACTCTGTGAGGTAGGTGGGGCTGAAAAAGCTCCGAGAGAACTGTGACTGATCCAAGGTCACCCAGCTGGCTGCATGCGTAGGAGTGGGGAATCGAACCCGGTTCTCCGGCTTAGAGTCTGCCGCTCTTAACCACTACACCAAACTGGCTCTCCAGTAGCGGACATTTAAAATAGCAAAAAAAAGAGAGAGAGGGATGGAGGGTCATATGCCAAATGATGGCACCTGATGATAGAAGACAGTGATAGAGGGTGAAAAGACTGAAAAGGATCTTTCTTGGGTTGCCATCCTTCTTGTCTCAGATGATGGGGGCACCCAAAGCAAGGCCCCAGAAATGTCTGGAGCAGTGGTAGCAGGTAGCACCCAATGGGAGGTGCTCCAAACTCCATCTGTCTCAGCAGCACATTTCCGCCCATCCAGTATAAAATTGTCTCTGACTCTTTAGAAGAAAAAAAAGAATCCCTTTAGCAGGAAATTATGAGGGTGGCCAGGTGCTTACAGAGGGTAACAGGTAATGCAAGAAAGTTCAGGTTAATTCTGTGTGAGGAAGGGAAGGCACAGAGCAAATATCTGCTCCAGTGCCACCTTGAGAGCTTTCGGGATTTCAGTCCGGGTCTAGTAGATCCGCCCAGCACCTAATCACTGTACATAAAGTGCTGCAAAGTAGGGATGGGCATCAACCAGCTCACAAACTTTGTGACGAATTTTGGCTGGTTCGTGAACTGAAGTTTATGACAGGTCCACCAGCATGAACTTTCCACAAACTTTCAAGCAGTTCGTGGAGGTTCTTGCTGGTTGGTGAATGGATACATCTCCAGACAGACTGCCTCTGTTCAGACAAAATGTTTACCGAACTTCAGAACAACTGGGGAGGTGAGGACAGAATTCTCCTGCCTTGGAAATACTGTTGTCAGTCTCAAACTACTCCTGTCAGTTTCAAGAGGGTCTCCCACCTTAGCCAAGGTTCCTTTGAGTTCACTCCCCATTTTCTTGCACAGAGCTTGCAAATCCTCCCTGCTTGGATTTGTGACTCTGTGATTTGGGATCAGTTTTTTTTAAAGTTTGTGATGTCAATGGCACTGGGTTCTACTGGGCACTCTTTGATTGCACTGGTACTGCTGGGCACTCTGCACATTGTATTGGTTCTGTTGGGCTTGCAAAATGGCCCACCCACTTGGATGGTGATTGAGCTGGCATTGCCACATTGGCACTGGATTCTGCTGGGCACTAGGATATTGCACTGGTTTTGTTGGGCTTCCACCCCCCCTGCTTAGAGTGTGATTAAGTGCTAGACATCAATCTTGTTGAGCTGGCATTGCTGCAATGGCACTGGGTTCTGCTGGGCACTAGGATATTGCACTGGTTTTGTTGGGCTTCCACCCCCCCTGCTTAGAGTGTGATTAAGTGCTAGACATCAATCTTGTTGAGCTGGCATTGCTGCAATGGCACTGGGTTCTGCTGGGCACATTGCACTGCTGCTGCTGGGCTTGCAAAAGTGCCCTTCCTTTCAGTTCCTACTGCAGAGATTCTCTGGGACTTTGATTCTGTTCTACTGAGCTTCTATTGCCCTTGCTTTTTTGCTGTTCCCCCCCCTCCATTGGAAACAATGGAGGATGGGTCACCTTCTTTGGGGGGCTGTAACTTGAATCTCGTAAATCCAATCCTCGCCAAACTTGGAGGGCAGGTAGAGGTGAGCCCAGAAGAGATACCCTTTGAGTTTGGTGACTCTAGCTTGCACAGGATCCATTCTATACACTCCTGAACCTGCACCTGTCATTTCCCCAGAAAGCAATTTCCTGGGGCACCTTCTTTTTTTTTGGGGGGGGGGCTGTAATGCAAGCCCTATAAATCCAATCCTCACCAAACATGGAGGGCAGGTACAGGAGAGTCAGCCAGAGATCCCCTGTGAGTTTTGTGTTTTTATCCTGCCGGGGGAGGATCCTACTGCGTCATGAACTTCACAAACTCAACCAGTTCGTTTAACACTTAAAAGTTCATGATCTGCCACGAACCACAAACTGAACCGCATTTTCCCAGTTTGTGTCCATCCCGACTGTCAAGTTTAATCAATTTATGGCAACCCTGTAGGGTTGTCAAGGCAAGAGATAAACGGAGGTGGTTTGCCATTGCCCACCTCTGCGTATTGACCCTGGACCTTTTTTGGGTGGTCTCCCATTCAAGTACCAACCAGGGCTGACCCCGTTTAGTTTCTGAGAGCTGATGAGATCGAGCTAGTCTCGGCCAGCTAGGTCAAGGCAAGAGACAAACAGAGGAGGTTTGCAATTGCTCACCTCTGGGTAGCATCTCTCGACTTCCTCAATAGTAACCCGTCCAAGTACTAACTCGTGCTGACCCTGCTTCGCTTCCGAGAGCTGATGATCCAGGTCAGGACTAAAAAGGGTTGGAACACTTTCCCTATGAGGAAAGGTTAAGGCGCTGGGGGCTCTTTAGCTTGGAGAAAAGACGACTGAGGGGTGACATGATCGAGGTTTATAAGGTTATGCATGGGAAAGAGCAGGCCGAGAAAGAGGTACTTTTCTCCCTTTCTCACAATACAAGAACTCGTGGGCACTCCATGAAACTGCTGAGCGGTCGGGTTAGAACGGATAAAAGGAAGTACTTCTTCACCCAAAGAGTGATTGACACATGGAATTCACTGCCACAGGAAGTGGTGGGTGCTACAAGCATGGACGGCTTCAAAAGGGAATTGCGTAAAATATTTTATTCATCATGTTAAAATAATATGTCCCATAATCAATTTTTTTTCTTTTCTTTTTTTAATTTTTACAATTTTTCGGGAAAACAACAAAATAGGCTTCATGAAAAAATAGGGGAAAACCCGTTTCCCCTCCCGAATTTTTCTGTTTTTTTTTCCGGGCCTTCACATCTCTAATCAGGACACTCTAATCACTACCGTTCATTTAAAAATGGCTTCCTATTATTCTGCATATATTTTTCTGATGTGCCACCACTACTAATTCATACCTTAGAATTTGCATCTATCCTTACACTTTATCTAATTTTCTGTTTTATCTGTTCAATAAAATTTTATGTAAGCTGCCCTGGGCCTGCTTCAGCAAGGAGGGGGGTGATATAAATTAATAAATAAAAATAAATACATAATAGAATGCTTGCGCTCACTAACCAGGCTTTAGGAGTTTCTACCCATTCGGAACAATCTGCTGGCCTTTCATTTGTTTTGGGGAGGCTCCACCAGGCATTCCCCTAGTACAAAAGAGTGGTTTTCCTTTTGGGATGGGATTTTGAATTTGAAATGGGAATGCTTTGGAGGTAGAACAGAGGAACCCTGAATAGACCAAGAAACAACAGAGGAAAGAAATAGGAATGGCGTTAGGAAATACCAGATGCAAAAGGGAACGATGGCCCTGGTCACACAGGTAGGAAAATTTGGGGGGATGGGGGGGAGGAAGCGTGGCTGTTTGCCCCGGAGCAAAATAACGCGCGGCTGCGCGATCAGACATCCCGTAGAGGTCCCATCGAGGTCCCGTGGTTAGGGAGGAGGTGCCGATCACAGGACAATCATGCGGCGCGGGAAAGAAGCAGCCTCTCTAGCAAAAGGCTCTGCGGGTTTAACTCCTTCCAGAGCTGCAGAGGAATGCAAACTGTGTCCTCCCTCCGGCCGGGCTGCCCTCTCGCCACGCCCCCTCTGCACCTCCCCCTCTGCCACCCTGCGCAGAGAGTTCCTCTGGAAACGCGATCAGACGCCCGCCCTTGCCCCGCGGTTTACGGAAACTAGTACCTCCGAGGTACTAGTTTTTTACCCTGCATCTTCGGCGGGAAGCCTTGGGTGCGCCACGGGAGCTCTACGCTTCCCAGATGTGGCGGTGAGATAGTGCCCGGAAAATCCGCCTATTTTCCATCTCTCAAGTGTGCCTAATGCTCTGTGTGACCGGGGCCTAGGTTTGGAAAAGCCAACAGGGGGCGGGAAGGCTATCAGGGCAGCCAACAGTCCCTAGTTTGGAGAGAGCGAAAATGGCCCTTTTAGGAAGGGAAGAACAAGGCTTTGCCTTCTCTAGACCTGGGAGGATAAAGATACCTCTTTGGAGGGAGTTATTTGCACCTGGACTCCGAGGAGCCGGGCCAACCAGCCCAATGAGTGCGAGGAAACTTCTGCATGGGTACCGACAGTTTTGTCTTGTATTATTTTGTTTATTTAAATTGGAGGGGGGGGCGGTCAAAAATGAAGCAACCTGTGTATGCAGACACTGACTGCTAAGGATCCTTAAAACACGCACACACACACAACTTAGCGGGTAGCGCCATCCGTCAATTTAAAGGCAGGTTTGATTTGCCTGGTAGGAATTCGGTCACATCTTCAGGGAAGCAGGCCCGTGTTCCCTATTCATCATGGCTTTTGGTGTTTTTGTTAATGTTTGGAGGTTTGGTTGAGTCAAGAATGTGTGTTCATCTTTTCTCTCTCTGTTCTGTTCAGGTTCTCTCTCTCTCTCCCCCACCACCCAGACGTTGGCCCATTTGGTACAGGCACAGTGGTGAAGGTGTTCTCTGTGCTTCTTTGTATAGATATTAAAAGACTTTCTGTGATTCGTGTCCAGATGAATTCTTTATTGAGATGTTTAAAAGCATCGAAGCTGGAAAGGTGTCAAGACTGGGGATGGATTCCATTTTATTGCTGAGGAAATCTCCCCAAAATACAGGGATATTGTAAATCAGTATGAAAGAGACCACAGATTAGGGGTTTCCTTAACATTTTTCAGTCTCTCCCCCCCTCTCCAGAAGGTACATAAAGGATTGTGTGAAATTTACAGTGTGGGACTGAATTCTAAACATAGGCCCCGGTCACACAGGCCGGATATCGCGGGGGGGAGGTGTGGCTAATTGCCCCTGCGCAGTTTGATGCGCGATTACGTGATCAGACACGTCGGCGGCACACCATGGGTCCTTCCCTCGGCGCTGGCGGGTAAACAAGGGACCGGAGGTGAATGCCGCGTGCCAGCGCGATCACACCACGGGCGTCTGGAGGCAGCCCGTGGCAAACGTTTACTAGTACCTTGGAGGTACTAGTTTTTTAAGGCGCATTGTCGGCAGTAAGCCACGGGTGCGCTCCACTTCCCAGATGTTGGGGTGTGATTGCGCCCGGATAATCCGCCCACCATCCGTGCCTCTCCCGCGGCAACTTTGCCCTGTGACCGGGGCCATATTAATGTTTATGGCAGGAGCTGGCAGCGAAGAAGAAATTGCACTTTGTGCCGGAGATTAAGGATGACTGATGAAAAGATGATGTGCTGTCAAAGTGATTGAACGAGCTAAATTGATTAGGACTGAAGAAAGGAGGCAAGGATGGTTTAATAAAGTGGACTTTCCCCCTGATGTCTTGGAATCAACGCTATTCTCATTAGAATCTTTCTGAAGATTAAAGATTTCTTTCGAAAAATACTTTCCGTTATAGGGAAGAGTTGGCCTTAAAAATGCTACTTAAGTGAAATGAAAAGCAAATGTTGAGGGTTTTCTCGTCAAGAGAGAAATCCAAGGTGTTGCCAAGGGAGCACAAACGAAATTAAACTACATATTGTCAGAATATGCAGTACCGAGTGTATAAGAGGAGAAACTCCTACAGCGGGCAGCATATTGGAAAACAAGACAAATAGGGATGTAGGCATTACCTTCTTCCTTCTGCAAAATGTCTTCTCTTTATTTTGTCCCCAGAATGCAATTCTTAGGATTTCTCCTTCTTCTCCAGGCCAGTTTGGCTGGAGATCCTGGAGGTTTTTTGTCATCTTCTGGGCATGGAACAGGGGTCACTGGGGGTGTGGAGGGGGAGGTATTTGTGAATTCCCTGCATTGTGCAGGGGGTTGGACTAGATGACCCAGAAGTTCCCTTCCAACTCTATGATTCTCACATGGTTTTTCTTTCCTTTGTCCTCCCACCAGTCATGTTGCTAAGATTTTTTAATTTTTTCTTTGCAGCCCAACAACAGAAAAGAAACAGGAAATGTATCAACAATGGTAGCAAGTATATACATAGACATCTACAAAAAGTTATCAGATTTCATGTCCATACACTGTTGTTGTTTATATGCCTGCGGTGGAATGGGCCTGCTCCGGCCTGCAGGCCCCATTCCACCCTTCCCTCCAAGGTTTTCCCAACACCTGGAGAGGCTTTTCCCTCTCTCTCAGGTAACCCACCACTACCACCTATCCATTGTAAGGAATTGCCCTCTGGGATGTTTACGAGTCCTGGATTCCATTCCAAGTTTGGAGGCCTTGCCTCTGTGTCTCCTGCTGCCCAGGGCCTGGTCACCATGGGGACTGTTTACTGCTTTGTGCGACCTTGGAGGAATAGCCACTTGCTAACTGCCTGCCATCCCCGTGGTGCTCCTTTTAAAATACAGTATCTGAGATGGTGGAGGTCTATGTGGTACAGAGAGCCACTGCCAGCATCAAACGTTATAAAGTATTTATTAAAAAGAAAATGTTCACAAACATACTTTTAGCACAGCACCAGAGTGAGCAAAGGATGAAAAAGAAATAGGTAAAAACACAATTCCTCTACCCCTCTCTCTATACATGCCCTATGATGCTAAAATATAAGATAGGATCCTTAGCTTAGGAAGTTACAGATCTCTACAGATTAACCATTACTTTGAAACTTTCTCCAGCTCTTCAGGCCACCACATGGTTAATGGCTGCCTCCTCCAGACCTCAGTTAAGTGTTCTGTCTGCTCTGATGGACTCAGCACAAAACAGAACTTCATCCTTGTTCCCTAGAGTTTTATCTTCTCCCTTTCTCCTCCCTTTCTCCTCCCTTTCTTCTCCCTTTCTCCTCAGGTCAGGTCAGAGAAACCTTTCTTGAATTTTGCAGAAATTTCCTTCCTGAAGTCTCTTTAGTATTTAGTTCCTCCAAATCTCTGTTCCCTGCTTGGGGGGGACGGGGACTTGACCATCCCATTGTCTAGACCCATTAGCATTTGTATGAAGGTGGGCTGAGATAAGTCTGGAAAACAATTGAACTGACTTTCCCCCTTTCTGCCTGTTCTCTGCCCTGAGAGGGAGGGGAAACTTTTAAAACTCAGAGTGAAGGTTTTGTTCATTTCAAACCTCCAACGAAAAAATGCATTTCTTCACATGCCATATATTTAAGTGTTGATAAGGTTCTAAAGTCCTCAATCTGTTGGCTTACAGAAGATTGTGTTGTAATACAAGTATTGTAATACAAACAACAGTAAAGTCCAATACCCCCTCTAGGCTGTGCAGTCTTGTGAGAAAAAAATCTACTTTGTGAGCTACTGGCATTAAAGTTGTGAGCGAGCGATTTGGCTGCTGCATAAATTAGTCTGCTTTGGAGCCATCCTTCCTGAGCGAAGACAAAAATGTGTGAGCTGGAGGCTAAAAAACTGTGAGCTAGCTCGCACCAACTCATCTTAGAAGGAACGCTGGTAAAGTCATGGAGTATCCATTTTTGTGGACCATCAGTTTGCCTCCAGGAGACAGGCAAATCGTTTAAGACTGCATAAGCATCCTCAAAAATCAGTGAATGTTCTAGTACAAAATTGATACGAATAATTACTCTCTTCCAAAAGGCCCGAACAATATATTTAAGAGATGCATCATGTGAGTTACAACACCAACAATTAGGCAGTTTACTTAGCCCTTTACTGAAAAGGTGCTGTGGCGTCCAATGTATCCTAAACATAAGCTAAGATATTTAATTATGTCTGTATCCAGCCATATTAGTTCCTAACCAAATTACTTCATTTCTTTAATTGGCTAGTCTTCCCTGCATGCAAAATACTCACTCCTCTAATGGGTATGACATTTCTCTGGGTGTGTGTGTTTAATGTGGCCATGTGGTCAACCCTGATTGGCTGGGATGATGGTGTACTCAGGGCGCTTTTTGTAGCAGGAGCTCCTTTGCATATTCGGCGACACACCGCTAATGTAACCAATCCTCCAAGAGCTTACAGAGCTCTTCTTACAGGGGCTACTATAAGCTCTTGGAGGATTGGCTACATTAGGGGTGTGTTGCCTAATATGCAAAGGAGTTCCTGCTACAAAAAGAGCCCTGTAAATACTGTGATCCCTGATTGGCCGGGATGATGGTGTGCCGTGATCCCTGATTGGCTGGGATGATGGTGTGCCGTGATCCCTGATTGGCTGGGATGATGGTGTGCCATGATCCCTGACTGGCTGGGATGACTGGAATAAATCATGCTTTTAAAATAATGATGTTGTAGAAAAGACCGGGGAAAGGATCAAGCTGCAGACAGGCAACAGATCGTGACTGAAAAAGTAATCAGTTGATTCTGCAGAATCGTGTGGAAGTATCTTATGGGGACTGAACCACTTCAGAATGTAGGGCAGGGGGATTACATGGCTGAGGATTTCCAAAAATTAAAAGTGAGAAAATGAGTGCAGCGCAGAGAACGTGCAACCAAACAGAAACGGGCCAACCAAACTACCCCCCCCCCCCGGATATATTCGTTTTCTACATGCCAGAAGGCATTTTTTTATACATAGAACATTCCAAAGTACCATTTCCCCACCTGTAGTCTAAAACAGCGTCTTAACCACTTGAGCCACCACCGGCCACATGACCACGGAAACGTCTTCGGACAGCGCTGGCTCTTCGGCTTTGAAACAGAGATGAGCACCGCAACCCTAGAGTCGGATTCAACTGGCTTTCGAGCAAGGGAACCTTTACCTTTACCTTTAGTCTAAAACAGACCAGTCAAGGGACGACTCTAACATATGGAGCAGAGGTCCATCAGTGGCTCTTAGCCACAAGGTCTAGATGGAACACTCTGTGTGGGGCAGTGATGCTCTGTCTTCTTGGTGCTTGGGGAGGGCAGCAGTGGGAGGGCCTCTGGACTTCTGGCCTCGCTGGTGGACCTCCTGATGGCACCTGAGTTTGGGCCACTGTGTGACACAGAGTGTTGGACTGGATGGGCCACTGGCCTGTTCCAACGTGGCTTCTCTTACGTTCTTATGTCTGGGGCAGTGATGCTCTGTCTTCTTGGTGCTTGGGGGGACAAGAGCGGGAGGGCTTCTGGAGTTCAGGCCCCGCTAGTGGACCTCCTGATGGCCCCTGGGTTTGGGCCACTGTGTGACACAGAGTGTTGGACTGGATGGGCCATTGGCCTGATCCAACATTGGCGTCTCTTATGTTCTTTTGTTTGGGGCAGTGATGCTCTGTCTTCTTGGTGCTTGGGAGGCAACAGGGGGGGGGGATTCTGTATTTCTGGCCCCGCTGGTGGACCTCCTGATGGCCCCTGGGTTTTGGCCACTGTGTGACACAGAGTGTTAGACTGGAAGAGTAATTGGCCTGTTCCAACATGGCTTATTTTGTGTTCTTATGTTTGGGGCAGTGATGCTCTGGATTCTTGTGCTTGGGGGGCAACAGTGACGGGGCCTTCTGGAGTTTTGGCCCTGCTGGTGGACCTCCTGATGGATCCTGGGTTTAGGTCACTGTGTGACACAGAGTGTTGGACTGGAAGGTTAATTGGCCTGATCCAACATGGCTTCTCTCCTGTTCTTATGATTTTGCCAAATGTGTAGTCTGTCTCTCTGCTTGTGTCTCTCGCTGGCTCGTAGCATACCACTTTGTCCTTCAAAGGTTCCAGCAGGGAAACAATAGAACATCCCACGGTTAAAATTGCCGGGCACTTAGTAATCAGATACAGCAATCAAAGGGGAATTTTGGAATGAGAGGAAATTACTGGGCAGAGCGAGAGAAGAACAGAAGGTTGGTGAAGCGTGCATGAAACAGTGTTATTTCTCTGGCGTAGTCTAGCTTGCAAAGGGCTGTGCAGTTCATGTTTTTCTTTACCGTGGTCTGGTGGGAACAGGTGAGATCATCATGGTCATATATGAAGCTGCCTTCTACTGAGTCAGTCCATCAGGGTCAGTATTGTCTACTCAGGCCGGCAGCCGCTCTCCAGGGTCTCAGGCTGAGGTCTTTCCCATCACCTCCTGCCTGGGCCCTTCAACTGGAGATGCTACCGGAGATTGAAACAGGGACCTTCTGCATGCCAGGAAGGTGCTCTACCTCTGAACCACAGCCCCACCCTATGAAGCTGCTTTATACTGAACCAGACCACTGGTCCATCACAAAACCTGGAGGTCTTCCAACTCTGGGAAGAGTTCTGAGGACCTTGTCTCAGACCCAGCCCTGGCCTTCTGAAGTTAGTTGGACAGCAGCCCAGGAGAGGGCTTTGTAAGGCGTGGCATCAAAACTCTGGAACAATTGTCTCAAGGGGACTCCTTTGTCTCCTTCTGCTGCTGTCTTCCATCAGTGGGTGAAGTATTTTTGGTTTCCTCTGGGGAGAAGAAGAAGAAGAAGAAGAAGAAGAAGAAGAAGAAGAAGAAGAAGAAGAAGAAGAAGAAGAAGAAGAAGAAGAAGAAGAAGAAGAAAATGGATTTATACCCTGCCCTTCACTCGGAGTCTCAGAGTGGCTTACAAACTCCTTCCCCTTCCCCTCCCCACAACAGACACCCTGGGAGGTAGGTAGGGCTGAGAAAGCTCTTTGCAGAACTGTCCTTGAGAGAACAGCTTTGACAGAACTATGGCTTGCCCAAGGTCATCCGGCAGGTGCAAGTGGAGGAGAGGGGAATCAAACCTGGCTCTCCCAGATTACAGTCCACACACTTAACAACTACACCATTCCTTCTTCCTGCCCTATGTTTTCATTGCTTTCAAGAAATGTTTTTTTGTGTATTTTAGCTTGGGTTTTTCTTGTTTTAATGATGTGTTTTAATGTTTTTTAAGATGTGCATTTTCTTTTTTCTTTTTTGTGGGTATTTTTTTTGGGGTGTGTGTATGTGTTTGCATGCCTGGATGTCATGGAGACTTCTGGCAACCCCTACTGGGGGCTTGGCTGTTTTTCAGAGAGGTGGCTTTGATAGCCTGCCTCTGCCTCCCGACCCCGGTATTCCTTGGAGTTCTCCCTTCCAATTACCAGCCAGGGTCGGCAGCCTCCGAGATCTGATGAGACTCAGCTTTCCTGAGCTATCCAGGTCAGGGCAAGATGTGCATTTTCTTGACTGTATTTGTCTGATATTTAGATTAATATTTCATTTTATTATGTATGTTTTAAACTCGTTAGCTGCTTTGGTGTCGTGGTTAAGTGTGCGGACTCTAATCTGGGAGAACTGGGTTCGATTCCCCACTCCTCCACTTGCACCTGCTGGATGACCTTGGGCAAGCCATAGTTCTGTCAGAGCTGTCCTTGAAAAAGAGCAGTTTCTGTCAGAGTTCTCTCAGCCCCATCTACCTCACAGGGTGTCTGTTGTGGGGAGGGGAAGGGAAAGGATTTTGTAAGCCACTCTGAGACTCCATGTGAAGGGCGGGGTATAAATCCAATCTCTTCTCTCTTCTTCTTCTTTGCTGGCTCTGATTATGGCAGAAAGGCAGGGTATAAATTTCGTTCTTTATATCTATATCTATATATCTATATATCTAATTCCCAACATGCCCCCTCTGTGCGGATATCTAAATCTGCACATCAGGGCACTTGGGGGGCAGGGAGGTTTTCCTGCTCATTTGGGGCACTCCCCAGATGTGCAGAAAAATCTAAAAACTGTAAAAATATATATAGGGGGCATATTTAAATCCCCCAAAATGTAGAAAAGCATTAACTGCGCATGTGCAGAGAATGCACTGGGAAGGGTGCCTAGCAGCCATGGGGGAGGGGCTTGGCGGGCCCGCAGCTGCGTGGGCCTCGCTGCCACTGCTGGGGGGTGGGGGAGATGTTTTGTCTGCAAGTATTTAAATCCCCCCAAAAGTGTGTGTGCTGCTGCCTCAGCGCCCGTGCATCAGCTGGGTTGGGGGGGCTGCCGGCGCAGCGGAGTCAGTGTGTCTGCCCATTGCACCGCGGCTCTCTCTCCCCTCCACAGCTGCCTTCTCTGCGCCTGACCCCGCCAGTCTCCTGGCGGTCTGCCTCGCTGGCTCCCTCACATGCGGGTGCGCTTCTACCCTTGCGCGGCAGCCCCGCTTCAGGTGTGCATCCTTCTCCTGCTTCCTGAGCCCTGAAGAGCCCCCCCCCGAGTATCACGGGTCCCTCTTTTTGTCTATACCTATATCTCCAGGTGAACGTGCCTGGATCAGACTCCCTTGGACTGACCTTGGACTGTTTGGACTACGCTGTGAACATTCCTTTGACCTGCTCCTGCCTGCGTGACCTCGACTTGGATTTGACTTGGAGCCTGCGAGACCAGCTGGGCTATGACAGAGACAGAGTCAGTCAAAAAACGGCTGTCGTAGCTCACCTTCAGTCGCACAGTAAAGATCCTTGTGCCGTGGCAGTTGCTGCCGCCAAAGAAACGTTTTTAAAGATCTGCACAGCCAAACAAGTTTCCAGCGGCCAATCAGAAACCTTGCTGGGCAAAAGGCCCACCTGGCCACGCCCACTTCCCAAAAACTCTTGGTGGGCGGCAGAAAAGGTGTTGGCGGGGGCCCCCACAAGAACAGCATTAGGGACCCCTGATCTATGCCTTGAAAATTCACAGCTCTCCATAGTAGAGGAATACTTACAGTGAAGGTTCCTTTATCTTCCCTACTGAGTTTGTAGCTATTGTGGGGTTTGCTCTTTTGCAAGGCCTGAGAGGAATGAATGGAAGTCAATTTCATGAGCTCCACTAGATCTCAAAACTCCCCTTCTTATTCATTCGAGCAAATAAGCTGATTTCTGGCCAATTTAGCATATTTGGATTGTTCTCTGGTCGTGTGCCATGACAGTAATTTGTACAGTTATTTGCATTTATTGGTCTCTTGCACATGATTATTTGGACAAGTTTCGGGAATTTACATTGAGCCCTTTTGCACTGATGCATTTTAATGTGTGCATTTTATATTTTATGGCGGTGTTTATTTAGTCAAATTAACGGTTTATGGCACCAGCGCAGTATATATGCCAATTATTATAACAGCTTATAGCGGGAAAAGAACCATGGAGATTGATTGACGTCTGAAACCAAAGGACTGTGTGTTTTCCATTCAAATCGACATTTGAATGGCCTTCCGGCCCTCTCACACCGAATTCCACCCCACAAAGCCATCCCTGGCTCTATAGGGAGTTCTTTTCCAGCATGAGGGTTTATTGCCAGCCAAACTGACAGCTTGCCTTTCCCGGAAGTTCGACCGCCAACATGTTCAGCATGACTTCCTGAGCAGGTGGAATGTTGGTGAAGTCCATTGGTGCCAGAGCAGGTCAGTCCATTGGTGCCAGAGGCTTCGCTGGCCTGATAAAAGATTGATTTATTGGTTGTCGAAGGCTTTCACGGCTGGAGTTCATCAGTTGCTGTAGATTTTCCGGGTTGTGTGGCCATGGTCTCGGCATTGTAGGACCTGACGTTTCGCCAGCAGCTGTGACTGGCATCCTTAGAGATATAACACAGAAAGATGGAGTACTCTCTGTATCAAGGTGAGAAGAAACATGGTAGGCAGGTAATTTATATCTACTCCCGAAGGTGGGGTAGGGCTGAGTCATTATTTTGTAGAAGTTCCCCAGGCTATGAACATGCTAATGGAGGAGCTTTCCTGAGGAGGTTCTTTTGGTGTAGTGGTTAAGCCAGTTTGGTGTAGCGGTTAAGTGCACGGACTCTAATCTGGGAGAACTGGGTTTGATTCCCCACACCTCCACTTGCACCTGCTGGATGACCTTGGGCAAGCCGTAGTTCTGATAAGAGCTGTTCTTGAAAAAGGGCAGTTTCTGTCAAGAGCTCTCTCAGCCCCACCTACCTCCCAGGGTGTCTGTTGTGGGGAGGGGAAGGGAAAGGAGTTTGTAAGCCGCTCTGAGACACCTTTGGGTAGTAAAGGGCGGGGTATAAATCCAATCTCTTCTTCTTCTTCTTGTATATGGACTGTTTCCTGAGGAGGTTTCCTGTTTCCCGAGGAGGTTCACATACAAAAAGAACCTCCTCAGGAAACAGGAAACCTCCTCAGGAAACAATCCATATACAAAAGAACCTCCTCAGGAAAGCTTCTTCCATTAGCATATTCATAGCCTTGGGAACTCCTACAAGATAATGACTCAGCCCTACCCCACCTTCCTGAGTAGATATAAATTACCTGCCTATTATTTTTCTTTTTCTCACCTTGACACAGAGAGTCCTCCGTCTTTCTGTGTTATACCTCTGCGGATGCCCGTCACAGCTGCTGGCGAAATGTCAGGTCCTACAAAGCCACGACCACAGCCAGACAACCCGGAAAAGCTGCAACAGACCACAAACACTTTGTAGTTAACACCACCTATTATTTTTCTACTTCCAATGTTTTATTTAGTGCTCCCACGAGAGTACTCCATCTTTCTGTGTTATACCTCTGAGGATGCCAGTCACAGCTGCTGGCGAAACGTCAGGTCCTACAATGCCAAGACCACGGCCACACCACCCGGAAAATCTACAGCAATTAATGACTGATTTATTTGTTTCGTTGGAGGCAATAGCCTCAGCAATGGGTAGGAATAGCACTTGTGGGTGCTGTGCGGGATTGAGGAAAGGACGTAAAAACACCTCCCCCTCATCTCCTCCCCCCTTGCCCAGCTTGCCAGCCTGCGAGCTAGTACCAAAAATTTGGAGAAGTCCAAACACCTCTGTAACCAGGGGAATCAAACAGCTGCAGGCTCTGTTGGCATTTAAAAATAAAGCAGTTGTGCCAGGAAGTATATTTACCAGACTCTCTCGATAATAATATACTTCTCTGTGGTTCTTTTTTTTTTGCACAAGAAGGTGCCTATTACCTGCCACTTTCCAGCCAATTTAATTTCTTTCCCCCCCCTGCTCTCCCTGACGCTTTGATCATCAGCTTTGGGGCCCGACTGCCGACCTGGCCGCTGATTGCCCGCCATGGGTATTGATCTCTTTTATCGATTGCAATTAGTGTTCCCGGTCCCTGGCTTGACAGGAAGGGATTTCTGAATGCCTCGGCTTTTGTAGCATCGAGGGGCTGTTTTCTGGCTTTTCGTGTGGATTTTCCCCCTCTCTGATGGAGGAAAACGAGGAAGTAAAATTGGGTCTGATTTAAGCCCTTTTGTCTGATGCCTTGGGAGGCTCTAACTAGAATTCTCCTTTGCTTTGTTCTAGGCCGACTTCAGCGGTTTTCCTCGGTCTCTTTGGCGTGTCCAAGGCAGGGGATGAACCTGGGCTGGCTCACACTTGCTACTTGTGAGGATGAAAGGGAAAGTGTTGTAAGATCCTTTGCCTCCTTGTTGGCAAGAAAAGTGGGGGTGTAAATGTCGTTAATAAATAAACGATAATAAATAGTTCTCTATGTAGGGGAAGGACACTCACACGTCCACATAAGGACTGAGTTGGGTAACGACGGACGGGTGGGGTAAAAATCCAACGGACGTTGCACAAAAATACAAACGGATTCCACGCGGCCACTGTCCTCCGGCTTTTCTATGGGGCTCTGTCTTTCCCCGGAATGCCTTGGCCGGTATCGCACCATGAGGTTTTGCTCCGGATTCAAGAGCTTCCCACACTTGGTGGATTTATGCTAATTTGTCCCACGGCTTGATGCCTGATTCCCTGGCTCTGCAGGTGTGTTTCTGAAGTCCAGGACATTTATACGACCCACTTCCTGCGTGAATCCCCTCAGGGCTTCATTAAAAGGCGTGGGCCGGGCGGTGGGCCGGGCTCGGCCGTTCCCCCCCTACCCCCCCCCCTCTCGGGCCTTTTCCGAGAGACCCTTTCTATGACTGAACCATTTCATATTCAGAGATGGTCCCTTTATCCAGTATCTCTTGGCGTTCGGCTGCAACCTGAGCAATGAATGGAGCTTTTCTTCCTGGGGATACATGAATATGAATATAGCTTTTAAAATGTACTCCTCTGTGGGTTCCTCAGCACATCGGGATCGTGCATCTGTTTCCCCAGGACTGCAGTTTGGTGCCATCGATTTAGGAGGCCTTTCTCCTCCTGCAACGGATGTGAAAGAGCTGCTCTATAGGTTGCCAGCCTCCAGGGAGGCCCTGGAAATCTCCCGGAATTGCCACGGATCTCCCCATCACAGCAATCGGTTCCCTCGAGCGGCCGCTTTGGAGGGAGGACTCTATGGCTAGAATGAACTCTATGACTGGAATAACCCTGGAGGTCCCTTCCTCAGCGCTTGGAGGATTGGCTACGTTAGGGGGTGTGTGCCAGGGCTCTTTTTGTAGCAGGTACTCCTTTGCATATTAGGCGACACACCCCCTAATGTAGCCAATCCTCCAAGAGCTTACAGTAGCCCCCGTAAGAAGAGCTCTGTAAGCTCTTGGAGGATTGGCTACATTAGGGGGTGTGTCGCCTAATATGCAAAGGAGTACCTGCTACAAAAAGAGCCCTGGCACACACCCCCTAACGTAGCCAATCCTCCAAGAGCTGACAGTAGCCCCTGTAAGAAGAGCTCTGTAAGCTCTTGGAGGATTGGCTACATTTAGGGGCTTGTTGCCTAATATGCAAAGGAGTTCCTGCTACAAAAATAGCCCTGCATGATATACAAGCTGAAGTCCTCCTGCACACGCACAATCTCCAGGTAGCTCTCCTGTGGTGCTCGGAACAAGGACTTCAAGCAGAAATCCATCGTCAGCTGAGCAAATCCCGATGGGCAATCGATAACGACCGCTTTGAGAAGACCGTTTTTCAAGAGCTGACAACCTTCTCTTAATTTGGTCAGATACCACTTATCAGAAGGCCAGGGCTTTTTTTGTAGAAAAAGCCCAGCAGGAACTCATTAGCATAATAGGCCACACCCAACACCAGAAACCCACTAGCATATTAGGCCACACCCCTGACTGCACCGCTCATTGGCATATTAGGCCGCACCCCCATGTTACCAGAAGTGTGGTCATCCAGCCACACCCACCTTTGCTTCTTATTGTTTACCTTGTTTGGCAAAACCCAGGGCCTTTTTTTTGTAGCAGGAACTCCTTTGCATGTTAGGCCACACACCCCTAAAGTAGCCAATCCTAATGAGTTTCTGCTGTTGGGTGTGGCCTGTTATGCTAATAAGCTCCTGCTGGGCGTGGCCAACTCGGGAGCCAGCTGGAACTCTGTTCCTGTGCGTTCCTGCCCAAAAATAGCCCTGTGAAGGCTAGATCAAATCACAAAACACCACCGCCTCCTATCACACCCAAATGGTCTGCTTCATAATTCAAGCAGGACGTAGCGTTCTACCTTCAGTCACCCAGTGAAGAACCTTGTGTTGTGGTGGCAACAGTCAGTCAGATCTTCAGTAACCAATCAGTAGCCTGCTGGGCAAAAGTCCCATGTGGCCACAGCCGCTCTCTAAAAGCTCGGTGGGCACCAGTAAAGGTGTTGGTGGGCACCCTGGTTGGGACCCCTGTCCTAAACGTATGCAAGGTCAATCATGGTGATCCTCAAAAAACAGGATCACGAAACCGCGGGGGAAATCGGGCGAAGCCGTGGATCAAAATGCGGCCACGTGGCTTCGAGTGGGAAACTGATCAATAGAAGCGGGGCAAAGGGAGGCACGACCGCGGCGCAGCTCTTGTATGAAATCGGTCACTCTATGAGGTAGGTGGGGCTGAGAGAGCTCTCTCGAGAACTGTCCTTGAGAGGACAGCTCTGAGAGAACTTGCGACTGGCCCAAGGTCACACCAGCGGCTGCGAGTGGAGGAGTGGGGAATCAAACCCGGTTCTCCCAGATTAGAGTCCACACTCTTAACCCCTACACCAGCTAAGTGTCAGGGTTCGATAGTCAGATCACACCACACAGCGCTTCATAAGAAGTATTCTGTTTATTGGTAGTTCATAACTATGATACGTGAACGTCTTTTGTCAGGAATGGCCCAAAGCAGCAGGGCACCCAAAGTTATACTAGTTTCAAAACACCCTCCATTACAAGCAGAGGCCAATAGGCATTGTGTGCGTGTGGGCGGGAAAAAAGAGAGTGGGCAAAATAGGAGCCGTTTGTTCCCAGCAGGTCAGGAGCAGCTGGAACCCCAAGGTCAGAAAAGCATAAGCAGATAACAACCCAGACAGGAGACATTGTTAGTGTAAAAAGGTAAAGGTTCCCTTGCTCGAAAGCCAGTCAAGTCTGACTCTAGGGTTGCGGTGCTCATCTCCGTTTCAAAGCCGAAGAGCCAGCGCTGTCCGAAGACGTTTCCATGGTCATGTGGCCGGCATTACTAAACACCAAGGCGCACGGAACGCTGTTACCTTCCCACCGAAGTGGTACCTATTTATCTACATGCAATTTCTTGCTTTCGGACTGCTAGGTTGGCAGGAGCTGGAACAAGAGATGGGAGCTCACTCTGTCATGCGGCACACTTGGGTCTCGAACTGCTGAACTACCAACCTTCCACAGCCTGCAGTTCAGTGTCTTAAAAAGAGGAGGATCCCCCCCCCCACAAATTCCAGGGAAATGGCAGTGTTAACAATTCCTGCCCTTCCTTCTCGTGATCTGCCTCAGTTCACCCAGAATTAAACTTTGTTGGTCTAAAACAGGGGTGTCAAACACGTGGCCCGGGGGCCGGATCAGCCCCCCCGGAGGGTTTCTGTTAGGTCCACCGTGGAACTGGCTGTCTTCTGCTTCTACTTCCAGTTCTGCTGCTGCTGCGTCATCATAGGTTTGCAGCTTACAGATACACACCTGAACAAGATTGCAACAGCACAGACATTTTGACACAATCATTCAGAGGCGGAGGTGTCAGTTATCAGACACTGTTAAATAAACAGAAGACTGCAAGAGTGCTGATTTTTTAAGCACGTTTTTATTTTAAGTTAAAAAAACCCACCCCTTTGTGTTTGTGCCCTTTAAAGTTTATATCTCCGCCACCTGGTGTTACATTTTATGACACGCATGGCCCGGCCCAACAAGGTCTCCTTTATGTCAGATCCGGCCCTCGTAACGAATGAGGTCGACACCCCTCGTCTAAAAGGTGCCACTGCACTCAAACTTTGTCCCTTTGCAAATAGCAAAGGTCGTACAGGTTCCGTATATTCCGAGGATTCATTTTGTGAATCACGAGACTAAAAAAAGAAAAGAACAGTCCATTCAATTCCCTGCCCGCTTCCTTCGGAGTCTTTACAATCTTGCTGTGATGGGCGCTCCTTAAGAGCTAAAAACCCACTCAAAAGGAGAAACCATGCCTGCTATTGCCGAGCTTGTGATGGGAAACGTTCAGAGAGGATGCGTTTTTGAGAAACCCCCATGACAATGCCTGAAAGCAGGTATCAAGGGGAAAAGAAGGCTTTAGATGATAAAAAAACACAGCAGAGGGAACGCAGCCATCGGCAGTCTCCAGACGGAAGACGCTGAGAAGTGCCAATTGAAAGGGCAGCTCTATAAAGATGCTGCTGGGCATCCCAGGGAACAAGAGACCGGAACGTGTTGAAGTGACAACAGCTCGAATGAAGAAGTCAGGCGCGAGGTGTGTGACTTGGGGGAAAGGAGCTGATGTACGGCTGAGGCGGGCGGGGCCCGCCTGCTGGATGGAGCAAAGAGGAAAGGGAAACAGAATTAGATCTGCTGATATACCCAAAGGTTCCCTTGCACAAGGTGTTGTAGCAGCACAATTGCACAAATTGGCATTCAGTCCATTTGCAGCCGCAAAGAGAGGCTTTGCGAGGCGCGAGAAAAGAGCGAGAGTCCAGGAGCGCCTTAAAGTCTAACACATTTGTGGCAGGGTGTGAGCTTTCGTGAGTCACTGCTCACTTCTTCAGATAACAGCCAGAATGGGAGTCCATCTGTCTTTTCTCTCGGGGAGTGGAGTGGTTTCAAATGCCAAATGACATTCGCAGGGGAATGACAATAGCAGGGGAATGACAATAGCCAGTTTGGTGTAGTGGTTAGGAGCATGGACTCTAATCTGGAAGAACCAGGTTTGATTCCCCGCTCCTCCACAAGCAGCTGCTGGTGTGACCTTGGGTCAGTCACAAGTTCTTTCAGAGCCGTTCTAACAAGAGCTCTCTCAGCCCCACTTACCTCACAGGGTGTCTGTTGTGGGGAGGGGAAGGGAATGGGATTGTAAACTGCTCTGAGACTCCTTCAGGTAGTGAAGGGTGGGGTATAAATCCAATCTCCTCCTCCTCCTCCTCCTCCTCCTCTTCTTCTTCTGTAGCAGGCGTGATTGGATTAGGTGTGATATTCATGCATGGAGCAATCAGCAGTGGTAACGAGACAGGAAACCTAGGTCTCGATTCAGTCCAGGGGCTTGCATTTCCCTGAGCATTATCAGTTGCAATTCAGCAGTGTTTCTTCCTAATCTCCCTTCGAAATTCCTTTGTAAGAGAACCGCTACTCTCGGGTCTGTAATGGGCAGAGATTTTCTATTGACTTTCTTTTGTATCACAAAGTGAAACCCAGAGGTCCAGTTGCAGCACGTCTTGTGAATCCACTTTCGGCAACGGCTTTCACAAATGGCCGAAATCTTGTTCAGTTATTTGGAACCCTTCTAACCTGGGGTCCCCAGAAGTTTTCGAGCCTGGGGAACCTTTTGAATTTTGACACAGTGTGCTGGCACCAGCCACAAAATGGCCACTGCGGTTTACCTTCAACCACATAGTGAAGATCCTCGCGCTGTGCTGGCAGCTGCTATGAAAGGAACATCCTAAAATCTCTTCATGCCCAATCAAATCTCCAGAAGCGTCATTAGGCAAAAGTCCCACCCGGCCCTACCCAGTTTCTAAAAGCACTTGGTGAGTGCCAAGACAGGTGTTGGCTGATACCATAGCTGCCTTGGGCACCACATTGGAGACCCCCATCCTAAAATCTAGTTATGAGTAGAAAAGAGCCAGCGTCCAGTAGCACCTTAAAGATGTAACAAAATTTGTGGCACCTTGCCAGAAGCAGAGCTGACCCAGCTGAGCTCTGAGAAGGAGCAGGAGATAGAGCTGCTAGAGGGGTGAGTGTTTTTTATTTACTTTCAGCTGAGGTGATTTAGTGGAGAGGGAACTGTGTGGGGGGACTGTGTTTGGGAGTGTGTGGGTGAGTTGTGAGTTGTTGCAGAGTCCTGGCTGCTTGAGATAGGTTGTGAAAGGGTCATTGTTTGACTGTGAGTGAGTGACTGGGTGAATTTGAATAGCTGCTGGCCACACCCTCTGCTGGGGGAAGCATCTGTTTAAGGCAGCACCTTGCAAGAGGCACGGATAAAAGGAAGTCCTTCTTCACCCAGAGAGTGATAAACACATGGAATTCAAAGCCACAGGAGGTGGCGGCGGCTACAAGCACAGACGGCTTCAAGAGGGAATTGGATCAGCATATGGAGCAGAGGATCATCAGTGACTATTATCCACAAGGTATAGATAGGGACTCTCAGGCTGGGGCAAGTGATGCTCTGTATTCTTGGTGCTGGGGGGGGTAACAGTGGGAGGGCTTCTGGTGTCCTGGCCCCACTGCTGGACCTCCTGATGGTACCTGGTATTTTAGCCACTGTGTGACAGAGTGTTGGAATGGATGGGCCATTGGCCTGATCCAACACTGGCTTCTCTTATGTTCTTATGGTGAGCTTTTGTGAGTCACTGCTGAGCAGGAGATTGAGTCACTAACTCAGGAAAGCTCCTCCCCTGCCACAAATCATGTTAGTCTTCAAAGTACTCCTGGACTCTTGCTCTTTTTTACTGCTACAGACAGACTAACACGGCCACCCGTCTTGATCTAGTTATGAGTGCAATGCAATACATAGAGACCTTTTCTCTCTCTCATGTATTAACATATTTTTAAATTATTTGACCTTTAATGCTAAGATTTCAATAAGTAGTAGTAGAAGAAGAGATTGGATTTATACCCTGCCCTTCACTTGGAGTCTCAGAGCAGCTTACAAACTCCTTTTCCCTTCCCCTCCCCACAACAGACTGGGCGGGGCTGAGAGTCAGAAACTGCTCTTTTCCAAGGACAACTTATCAGAACTATGGTTTGCCCAAGGTCATCCAGCCAGGTGCAAGTGGAGGAGTGGGGAATCAAACCCGGTTCTCCCAGATTAGAGTCCGCTCACTTAACCACTACACCAAACTAGCTCTCAGAAGTGATTGGATTT
This sequence comes from Gekko japonicus, assembly GCF_001447785.1. Classification (NCBI taxonomy): domain Eukaryota; kingdom Metazoa; phylum Chordata; class Lepidosauria; order Squamata; family Gekkonidae; genus Gekko; species Gekko japonicus. Next base: position 67,448 of record NW_015169237.1, on the reverse strand, counting down.
ATGCCCCGCCCTTCACTACCCGAAGGGAGTCTCAGAGCGGCTTACAAACTCCTTTCCCTTCCCCTCCCCACAACAGACACCCTGTGAGGTCGGTGGGGCTGAGAGAGCTCTTGACAGAAACTGCCCTTTTTCAAGGACAGCTCTTATCAGAACTACGGCTTGCCCAAGGCCATCCAGCCAGGTGCAAATGGAGGAGTGGGGAATCAAACCTGGTCCTCCCAGATTAGAGTCTGTGCACTTAACCACTGCCAGGGGTCATTTCGTAGAAAAAGAGCTAGGGGAACTCATTAGCATAACTCATTAGCATATGCCACACCCCCTGACATCAGGGGCCCGGCGGTGGACCTGCAAGGCCGGTGGGAGTGCGAGGAAGCCCCGCGAAGGCCCTCCCTGGCACCAGGCAGGCAGGGGTGGGGAGAGGCGGGGAGGAAGCAACTTACCCTCCCTCTTCTCCTGCCTCCTCCTGGCTGAATGAGGGCCGGAAGCAGGGCGGCCGGAAGCGGGGGGTGGGGCTTCGTCATGTGCCCCGTCCCCTGCACCTCACCCGGGGGAACTGCGATCCCCCGCGATCCCCCCCGAAATGACCTCTGACCACTGCACCAAACTGGCTCCCACACCAAACTGGCTCTCACACCAAAATCTAGTGTGGACATTTTTAAAAAGCTTTTGTGGGCAGGGACACGTTTCAAGATCTTAAGAAGTGTGCATGCCCACAAAAGCGTATACCTTGCAAAAAACTTTGTTGGTCTCAGGTGTGCCCCTGGACTCGAACTTTGTTCTGCTGCTTCAGACCAACACGGCAACCCCACCTGAATCTAACTGATCGCCAGATGACAGAGATCAATTCCCCTGTGAGAGAATGGCTGCTTTCGAGGGTGGTCTCTATGGCCGCATAACTCACTGACGTCCCTCCCCTCCTCCAAAGAAGAAGAAGAAGAAGAGATTGGATTTACCCCCTGCCCTTCACTACCCAAAGGTGTCTCAGAGCAGCTTACAAACTCCTTTCCCTTCCCCTCCCCACAACAGACACCCTGGGAGGGAGGTGGGGCTGAGAGAGCTCTTGACAGAAACGGGTCTTTTTTTTTGGTAAACAAATTTTATTTTCTCAGGAATACAACATATAAAACATTTCATTCTATCAATTGTCTACCCCATTCCCAGTTCCTCCCCTCCCTCCAATGGCTTCCCACAATGCTTCCACCCCTGCTCCAAATTACTTCATATCATCAACAATATCAGTTTTTCATCATTACAATCTAAAGATAACATCGTTTGACTTAATATTGATCTAAACATATTAAGTTTTGTTTCACATCCCAGTTCTTTTCCAGATAAATTTTAAAATCATTCCATTCTCCAAAAAACTCATCGTCTTCTTTGTTATTCAGTTTTTTTGTAATCTTATCCATTTGTGCCATGAACAGAACTTTTTGTATCCATTCTTCAACCTCTGGTACCTTTTCCGTCTTCCAAAACTGAGCATAAATCATTCTCGCTGTCACTATCAGGTACCAGAGTAAAGTTTTTTTAGTCGTATTGACTTCTTCCATTTTGAGTCCCAAAAGCAGAATTTCCGGTGCTTTTTTAAAAGAACATTTCAGTATTTTTTGCATTTCATTGTGGACTTTTGTCCAAAAGTCTACAGCTTTCTCACAAGTCCACCACATATGATAAAATGAGCCCTCATGCCTCTTACATTTCCAACATTTGTTTGACATATTTTGATTCATATTTGCAATCTTCTTAGGTGTCATGTACCACCTATACATCATCTTATAACAATTTTCTTTAACATTAGTACATGTCGAGATCTTAATAGAGTTTTTCCACAAATATTCCCAAGTTTCCATATCCACTTCCTTATTCATATTAATAGCCCATTTTAACATTTGTTCTTTAACAGTTTCATCTTCAGTATACCATTTTAACAACACCTTATACATTTTAGAAATATTTTTTCCTCCTCCACTCTCCCATACCTTTTCAATTTCATTTTTTTCCTCTCTAAAACCATAGTTTTTTTTGTCAGATCTAAAAAGATCATAAATCTGCATATATTTCAACCACTCATATTCATATTCAATTTCATTCTGCTTTTTCATTACCCACTCTGTTCCCTCTTTTTTAATTAAATCTCTATATGGCAACCAGTCTCTACCTCGCTGTCTTGAGTAAGATATCAACACTTCTACTGGTACAATCCACAATGGTCTTAAGTCACTCTGGTACTTCTTATATCTTGTCCATACCATATACAAAGCTTTTCTCACCAAGTGAAGTTTAAAAAAACTGTCCATTTTTATCTTGTCATACCATAAATATGCATGCCAGCCAAATCTACAATCATGCCCTTCCAACCCCAACAATCTGTCATTTTCAAGCTTCACCCATTGATCCATCCATGTTAGACAAACCGCTTCATAATATAGTCTAAGATTTGGCATTTGTAGACCTCCTCTTTCTTTGGCATCACAAAGTATTTTCATTTTGATCCTTGGTTTCTTGCCTGCCCAAACAAATTTTGACAACTCTTGTTGCCACTTGGCCAACAAATCCGTTTTATGCAGAATTGGTATTGTTTGGAACAGGAACATCAAACGTGGTAGGACATTCATTTTTATAACTGATATTCTTCCCATCAGTGATAAGTTCATTTTATCCCATTTCTTAAAATCTTGAGTCAGCTTAGTCCATAATTTCTCATAATTATTCTTATATAGGTCTATATTTTTTGCCGTTAATTCAATTCCAAGGTATTTTGTTTTTTTAACTACTTCACATTGTACCAGTTCTTGTAGTTCCACTTGTTTTTGTTTGATCATGTTTTTACATATAAGTTTTGTTTTATTCTTATTTACGTAAAAGCCGGCCAATTCTCCAAACTCCTTTATTTTTTGAAAAAGCAATGTCAATTTTTCTGTTGGGTTTTCCACCATAAACATTACATCGTCTGCAAATGCTCGATATTTGTATTGGTGTCCTTTATGTGTCAAGCCCTTTATTTCTTGATCGTACTGTATTTTTTGTAAAAGTATTTCCAATACCCAGATAAATAATAACGGTGATAACGGACAACCTTGCCTTGTTCCTTTCTGTACTTTGAAGTTATCTGTCAGTTCTTTATTCACATTTATTTTAGCTCTTTGTTCAGAATAGATAGCTTCAATACAATTTCTAAAATGTTGTCCCGCTTCAATCTTTTCCATCATCTGGTGCATAAAATTCCAATTAAGATTGTCAAAAGCTTTTTCTGCATCAACAAACAGAAAAGCTACTTCTTTTTCTGGGTGCTTTTCATAATATTCAATTGCGTCCATTACTATTCTTACATTGTCTCTAATCTGCCTTTTGGGTAAAAAGCCCGCTTGATCTTCAGAAATTACCGTTTGTAAATAGTTTTTCACCCTTTCTGCAATAATTTTTGCAAAGATTTTATAATCGTTGTTCAAAAGAGATATTGGCCTGTAGTTCTTTACATTTGTTGAATCTTGTCCTTCCTTTGGAATCAAAGAAATAATTGCTTCTTTCCATGAGTCCGGCACCTTTTTGTTTTCTCTTATTTCGTTGGTTAAAGCTTCCAGGACCGGGGAAATTTCTTCTTTCATCTTTTTGTAGAATTTCGCTGTAAATCCGTCCGGCCCAGGCGCCTTCCCCAACTTTGTCTCTTCTATTGCCTTCATCACTTCTTCTTTTTGAATTGGACCATTTAATAAATCTTTGTATTCCTTACTTATTTTTGGTAGTGGAATCTCCTTTAAATATGTTTTAATCTTCTCAAGATCAACTCTAGTTGTTTGGAATAGTTTAGCATAATACTTGAAGAAACATCTCTTTATTCCATTAGGATCAACGAACTCTTTTCCATCTTCTATTATTTTGGTTATCATTCTTCTCTCTCTTCTAGCCTTAAGTTGCCAAGCTAAGTATTTTCCCGGTTTGTTCGCCCCTTCAAAAGATTTCTGTTGTAACTTCTTTAAATTCCAATACATTTCCTGATTCCAAGTCTCATTCAGTTGTTCCTTCAGCAACTTTAATTCTTTAATAATTTGCTTTTTTCCAGGCTTCTTTTTTAATTCCTTTTCTTTCTGAGCAATTTTTTCTAACACTTCTGTTTGTTTTTGAAGTTTTTCCTTTTTTTGCTTCACGTTTTGCGAGATGAGAATTCCTCTCATCACCGCTTTATAAGCATCCCATACAATCTGTATCGGTGTTTCTTTATTTAAATTTTGTTGAAAGAATTGTTTCGTTTCTTCCTTTAACATCTCAATTACCGTTTTCTTATCCAACAAGTCTTCATTAATCCTCCACAGAAAGGGTTTTTTCCTTTCTGTGGAACTCCATACCACCGGATTGTGATCTGAATTACATCTTGGCAAAATTTCAGTCTTATGTGTTTTCATTGATAATTCTTCAGACATCCAAATCATATCAATTCTGGAAAAAGAGCAATGTCTATTGGAATAAAAAGTAAAGTCTTTCTGCATCGGGTTCCATTTCCTCCAAACATCTTCTAATTTTTCTTGCTTAACTAATTCAAAAAAATTCTTTGGCAATTTTCCGCTGAATTCGTTGTCCTTTTGTGGTTTTCTGTCTAGACGATCTATTGTCCCATTAAAGTCTCCGGCCATAATAACTTGCTCATAAGTCAATTGTTGTAATTGGTCAGTTATATCCTTAAAAAATTTTTCCTTTGCTCCATTGGGTGCGTACACGTTGATCAACAATGTTTTTTTCTGCTGAATCATTAATTCCACACCCACGTATCTGCCATCTATGTCCTTAAAAATTTCTGTAGGTTGTAACTCCTTCTTCACATATGTCACAACTCCTTTTTTCTTGTTTGAGGCCGCAGAACAAAATTCAATTCCAAATAAAGCATTCTTTAAATATTTTATATCCTGTTTTCTAATATGTGTTTCTTGCAAGCATATCACGTTGCATTTCTGTTTCTGTATCCAATGATTGATTCTTTTCCTCTTGTTTGGTGAATTTAATCCATTAACATTCCATGACAACAATTTGTACTCCATTATGCGTTTTATTTTAAAGTTCTCCAAAGACGTCCGCATTGTCCGCCTTAAATTTATAAAAGTCCATCATCGATCTGATCTGAATCCTCCCACCTTGATACGTAAAGGATAAACCTTGTGGAATCTCCCATCTATATCTGATGCTCAAAGCTCTGAGTTTGTCCGCCAAGGATTTATACCTTTTCCTGTCTTGCAGTATTGTTCTTGGGAGTTCTCTCATCACCATAATTTTGTTTCCCTCTATTACAAAAGGGACGTTGAATTGCTTCTTGAATATCTCCTCTGTTATTGATCTTGTTACAAATTGTACAATTACATCCCTTGGTAAATTCTTCTTTTCTGCAATTCTGGAGTTCACTCTATAAATCAAATCAAAGTCTGAGTCCATTGACCCTTCCTCCTCGCCCAGAAAAGCCGTTATCACTTCCATCATTTTTTCTTTTAAGTTCTCATTCTCTGTTTCCTTAATGCCTCTGAATCTCAGATGAGTCTGCATCCTTCTGAACTCCATCATTGTCTCTGATCTTGTAATTTGTTGAGTCAAAGAATCTTGTTTCTCTTCTATTTTTTGTATCTTCTCCTCTGTCTCTGTAGTCTTGGTTGCATTTGCTTGAACATCCTTCTTAACTCCTTCCATTTCTTGCTTGATTGAAGTTATTTCTGTAGTAACCAATTCCTTCAATGCTGTTATGTTCTTCTCTTGGACTTCTTCTAGATGTTTCAGATGAATCTGAGTTTGCTTCTCCAGTTGGTCCCCCAATGTTTTTTCTATCTGCTCCCCCATGGCTTGTATTGCCTCTGTCATTCTCTTCTCCATTGCTTCCATGGAGGC
>NW_015169237.1:52781-60947 GCF_001447785.1 Gekko japonicus | reverse complement strand
TTTTACAGTTTTAAAGCCTTCAATCAACTTTTATTCTCTCCGGAATCAGATTTCTGGGATTTAATATTCATTATCCGCTCAACCGCTTATTTCAAATTGACTCAAGACTCAGTTCAGGTAAGCGGCACGTTTATAGTTATCTAGCACGTTCAAAACGGGTTTCGCATTGCTTCTTTCACTCACAGTTGTTGTCCTTCTTCAAAGAGGTCGGCTGACGAAGAATTTATGCCGGTAATCCGGCTCGATCGGCCACTATAGAGTTGCTTGGCACTTGCCGTCTTCGTGGGAGGAGGTCAAAGCCTGATTCAGCTTCTTCCGAAGCTGCTTCACGCCAACCTCACACTCCCTCTTGGGCGCCGCTGCCTGCTTGTCCCCCCCCCCCGCTGGGGAGCGATGCGTTGGGCTGTATGTTGCCCAAACTGTCAAAAGTGGCCGTCGCTCGCTTCGCACAATCGCGAAACGCTTCAGTCCTCCATCTTAGCTCGACCGGAAGCCGACAGAAACGGGTCTTTTTCAAGGACAGCTCTTATCAGAACTACAGCTTGCCCAAGGTCATCCAGCAGGTGCGAGTGGAGGAGTGGGGAATCAAACCCGGTTCTCCCAGATTAGAGTCTGCGCACTTAACCACAACACCAAATTGGCCCTTCCCAGACGCCACCCCCAAATCTCCAGGAATTTCCCAACTTGGAGTGGGAACCTGGTGTCCTTTTGAAGATGGGACTGACCACTGTTTGGTGAGTAAGTTAAATGCGCTGACTCTAATCTGGGAGAACCAGGTTTGATTCCCCACTCCTCCACTTGCACCTGCTGGATGACCTTGGGCAAGCCGTAGTTCTGATAAGAGCCGTCCTTGAAAAAGAGCAGTTTCTGTCAAGAGCTCTCTCAGCCCCGCCTACCTCACGGGGTGTCTGTTGTGGGGAGGGGAAGGGAAAGGAGTTTGTAAGATGCTCAAGTGAAGTGCAGGGTATAAATCCAACCTCCTCCACCTCCTCCTCCTCCTCCTCCTTCTGAAATGTATCATGTCGAAGTATTGATCATCTTACCACATTTTGATCTGTCATGCTATTTCCCCATGTTTTATACTCTTACATTATGCCGGGTCCTTAAAACGTGTTTGACAAATGATGTTTTACGCTTCACATTTTCCCCTTTTGTCACTTTTTATTCTGTGCCCCTTTAAATGGTAAAAATAAGCTATTTAAAAAAGAAGTCATAGTAACCTTGGTTACCACGCAGACCTTCAGAGAGAGCGTTGGAGCGCTCTCTTTTTTAGATGCTTGCTATAATGGTTCTAACATGATTCTCAGTTGCTTGCAGCCCAGAAGAGGTGGGGGCCAGAGAGAGAAAGGGAGAGAGGGCAGTTTCCCCTCTAAGCTGAGTTAATGTCAGCTAGCTCATAGTTTTTTTAGCCTCCAGCTCACACATTTTTGTCTCGGCTCAGGAAAGATGTGGCTCCAGAGCAAACTCATTTATGCCGCAGCCAAATCGCTCGCTCACAACTTTAATGCCGGTAGCTCACAAAGTAGAATTTTTGCTCACAAGACTCCACAGCTTAGGGGGAGTGTTGAGAGAGGGGGGCTCAGTGGGTTTGGGCCTCTGCTACCACCATTAGCCCAGTGGGATCTGTGAGCTGTTGGCTCCAGCTGAGGAGGAGGAGGAAGAAGAGGAGGAGGAAGAAGAAGAAGAAGAAGCAGAGAAGAGGAGATTGGATTTATACCCTGCCCTTCACTTGGAGTCTCAGAGCGGCTTACAAACTCCTTTCCCTCCCCCTCCCCACAACAGGCACCCTGTGAGGTGGGTGGGGCTGAGAGAGCTCTGACACAAACGGCTCTTTTTCAAGAACAGCTGTGCCAGAGCTTGTGACTGACCCAAGGTCACACCAGCAGGTGCAAGTGGAGGAGTGGGGAATCAAACCCGGTTCTCCCAGATCAGAGTCCACGCACTTAACCACTACACCAAAGGAGGAGGAGGAGATTGGATTTATACCCCGTCCTTCACTCAGAATCTCAGAGCCGTTTACAATCTCCTTCTCTTCCTCTCCCCACAACAGACACCCTGTGAGGTAGGTGGGGCTGAGAGAGCTCTGTCGAGGACTGCCCTTAACAGCTCTGAGAGGACTCATGACTGGCCCAAGGTCACCCAGCAGCTGCATGTGGAGGAGTGGGGAATCAAACCCGATTCTCCAGATGCGAGTCAGAATGGGAGACCAAGCCCATTTGGGAGCAGATTGGCTCTAGCTTTGTACAGCGTCACTGCCAGTTATTCGATCCAGACAGGACTCCTATTGGAAGCAATATGTATAGACGCCTCATGCCTTACGTGGGATGGACAGCAATCTCAGGGCAAAATCAGCTATTGTTGAGAAAAATCTGAAGCCTTCCTTTTCACAAAACACAGCACAGCATCACACAGCACAAGACCACCAGCCCACAACCTGACAGCTGTATACTCCGTTATGGGAGTTGGACAGCTTAAGGCCAATGAAGAACCTATTATGGCAGTGGTTCTCAACCTTCCTAATGCCGCGACCCTTTAATACAGTTCCTCATGCTGTGGTGACCCCCAACCATAAAATTATTTTCGTTGCTATCATAAGACCATCGAAAATTTGTGTTTTCCGATGGTCTTAGGCGACCCCTGTGAAAGGGTCGTTCGACCCCCAAAGGGGTCACGACCCACAGGTTGAGAACCGCCATATTATGGGATTCCACCGGGTATTCCTATTAAAGAACTTCAATGATGCTTGGGATTGTACCAATGAATGACATGTCCAGGCTAGCGCTGCACAACTGTGGTTGAGACAGCATCCCTGAGACGCCTGCCATTTCCCCCTCCTCCTTACAGATGTTACTCACACGGAACACTCCAAATATCATGCACAAACCTGCAACACCACAGTGAGTGAACGAGCGAACAAGATCTCTGCCAGCGTGCCCTCTGCCAGTTTGGTGTCGTGGTTAAGTGCGTGGACTCTAATCTGGGAGAACTGGGTTTGATTCCCCACTCCTCCACTTGCACCTGCTGGATGACTTTGGGCAAGCCGTAGTTCTGATAAGAGCTGTCCTTGAAAAAGAGCAATTTCTGTCAGAGCTCTCTCAGCCCCACCTCCCTCACAGGGTGTCTGTTGTGGGGAGGGGAAGGGAAAGGAGGTTGTAAGCTGCTCTGAGACTCCCTTGGGTAGTGAAGGGTGGGGTCTAAATCCAATCTCCTCTTTTTCTTCTTCTCCTGAAGAGTTTTATGTTGTGTCACTAGAAGAGTTCCTTCTGCATGATGTTTGGAAGTTTAGACTTAGCTGCATTTGACAAGGAAATGTGTGTCTTACCAAACATGACTCAGGAAGCATCCATAACACACACATAAGAAGAAGAAGAAGAGGAGGAGGAGGAGATTCGATTTATAGCCCACCGTTCACTTGGAGTCTCAGAGTGGCTTACAATCTCCTTTCCCTTCCTCTCCCCTCAACAGACACCCTGTGAAGTAGGTGGGGCTGAGAGAGCTCTTTCAAGGACTACTCTTGAGAGAACAGCCCTGAAAGAGCTTGTGACTGACCCAAGGTCACACCAGCAGCTGCATGTGGAGGAGCGGGGAATCAAACCCGGTTCTCCCAGATTAGAGTCCGCACTCCTAACCATGACACCAAACTGGCTCTTTTTTGTTTTGTTTCTGTGCTGACAGGTTTCTCTAAGTTCCTAGCTGTATGTTTTTGGTGGCTCTTGCTAATTAAGTGTTCTTGTGTACACGCTCGGGAGTCCTAACTTTTAAAATGCATTTTTAATCATTGTTTTGATGTTTTAAAAACAAATAAGAGGAACCGCTCCAAGCTATGCACGAGCCTTTCTTTAAGTTTTATTTTCGACATATGCTTACATCCCCTCGAGGAAGCTCAGTGCAAAACAAGCGGAGATTATGAACATATCGGAATGCATTTTTCTTCCCACCGCACCGTTGGGTTTTCCTTCATGCCTTTTTTTCCTTGCCTCAGACAACCTTTACTTCAGCACCAGGTGGCGGCTGCAGCATCGGAACACGGTTCCCGGGCACAGCCGGCTTTGCCCGCTCCTGGAGCGGAGGGTAATTTCACAGATGCTTGAGGAACCTTGCCCACCACGCTTGGCAGAGAGGGCGCATTCTGTTCCCCTATCTTCCCAGGCAACACTTCCAAGGTAAAGCCCAGGCCAAGCAGGAAGCATGGTGGTTTGAAGCCAAAAAGTAGACCAGTCAGTCGAAAGTAAACAGGGCTGTTGTACAGCGAGCGGGCTCCGTTCCTGGCAGGCTGTCCTCTGAACACTTGATCGTCTCTCACCCTTGGACAGCTGGTAAACATTTCCGTGAAATTGAGCAAAAAGGGAGCCACGGGGAGGAAGATTCCCTCTCCGGGGCGCGGGGATCGAGTGTTCTTTGCAGTTTGGGGACCGGCTGTTGCAAAGCGAGGCCTGTCCGTTTTCAGATTTGGGCAAGGTGAAATGAGTTAGCTGGTCAGGGCTCTTTTTGTAGGAAAAGCCCAGCAGGAACTCATTAGCATAATTGGCCACACCCAGCAGCAGAAACTCATTAGCATATTAGGCCACACCCCTGACAGCACAGGTCATTAGCATATGAGGCTGCATTCCCGTGTTACCAGAAGTGTGGTTATCCATCCACACCCACCTTTTGCTTCTTATTCTGTTTACCTTGTTTGTTGCCCAAACCCAGGGCCTTTTTTTGTAGCAGGAACTCCTTTGCATGTTAGGCCACACACCCCTAATGTAGCCAGTCCTAATGAGTTTCTGCTGTTGGGTGTGGCCTATTATGCTAATGAGTTCCTGCTGGCTGTGGCCAACTCGGGAACCAGCCGGAACTCCGTTCCTGTGCGTTCCTGCCCAAAAATAGCCCTGGCTGGACTCATCTATCTTGCTGGATACATTGTGATCATCTCTCCCTTTTTGGCATGCAGTGGAACTAGTTCCCCTTGGGCTGGTTTCGACACTGCCTGATCTTGACAAGGGCGTTGGGGAGTGGGAGAACGCACCCTGCTTCCCCGGTGAAAGCGGGCACCTGCGCAGAGAGGCAGGAGGTGGTTTGCCATGGCTGGCCCCTGTGTAGGAACCCTGGAGTTTCTTAGCAGTCTCTCATCCAAACACTAGCTAGGCATGACCCTGCTTAGAAGAAGAAGGAGGGCTCCGAGTGTCCCGGCTCCACTGATGGACCTCCTGACGGCACCTGGTATTTTTGGCCACTGTGTGACAACAGAGTGTTGGACTGGAGGGGCCATTGGCCTGATCCAACATTGACTTCTCTTTTGTTCTTATGGGTAAACATATGGAGCAGGGGGTCCATCTGTGGCCATTAGTCACAAAGTATAGATAGGAACTCTCGGTCTGGGTCAAGGGATGCTCTGTATTCTTGGTGCTGGGGGGGGCAACAGTGGGAGGGCTTCTAGTGTCCTGGCCCCACTGCTGGACCTCCTGACAGCACCTGGTGTTTTTGGCCACTGTGTGACAGAGTGTTGGACTGGAGGGGCCATTGGCCCGATCCAACATTGCCTTCTCTTATGTTCATATATGGAGCAGGGGGTCCATCCGTGGCTATTAGCCACAAGATATAGATAGGAACTCTCGGTCTGGGGCAAGGGATGCTCTGTATTCTTGGTGCTTGGGGGGGGGGCAGCAGTAGGAGGGCTTCTAGTGTCCTGGTCCCAGTGCTGGACCTCCTGACGGCACCTGGTATTTTTGGCCATCACATTGGGGGCGTGGCCCCGATCGTCAGAGGGAAAACTCTATGGTTTTCCCTCCGACGATCGGAGCCACACACTCAACATGATCGATGTCATGCGCACATCCACCTACGGCTCCCGGAGTTCGGCGAGGCTCCCCCGCCACCAAGGTAAATAGACTTGGCAACCCTACGTGCCAGCCACATGACCATGGAAACGTCTACGGACAGCGCTGGCTCTTCGGCTTTGAAACTGAGATGAGCGCCGCAACCCTAGAGTCGGACTCGACTGGCTTTTGAGCAAGGGAACCTTTACCTTTACTTTATTAGTAGTATTGGCAAAAAAGAAACGCAAGGCTGTACAAACAACTGGCTGTTTGGCACAATACATCACGGTTGTTTGTTTCCTTTCTACCTCCATCCCGTGACCTCTCTCTTTGCAGCCACCTGGAGTTTGGCAGCCCCATTAACGTCCGTAGTGGCCGGTGTGACTGAAACCTGTGGGACCTTCTCCGCCGATGAACCTGGAGCAGTTAAGACCAAAGCTCTATAAAGAACAGGATCTTTTTCTTTTCTTTTTTCCGGGCTAATGAAATCAAGCTCTGCAGCATTTATTTCCTTCCCCTCTTTGCCCGTCTCTCCGTTCCTCCCCCCTTCCCCTCTTTTTCCCGCCCAGCTTTACAGCTTTCATACACTAATCAGGAGTTTTACTGGGTGAAACATCTCTATTACAGCTCCCATTTCTCAGCCGCACGATACCAAAAAAGAAGGCAATAATTGAGGCTGCATAATTTTTTACAATAAAGTTTTATTCGTTTATATATAGAAAGGGGGAAGAGGAAGGAAGAGGAAAGAAAGGGTACAGAGTCATATATATATAAGAAACCAATTTAACAGTCTGCATGGAAATCTTCTCCTAAAAGTTTCACAACTATTATAACCGTCCTTCTCATTGTTCTTCATTTAGTCTTCGTTTCTCAGTACTTAACCAGTCATAAAACGCCCTCCATGGTCCCATAAATTCGTCTTCCATTTTTCCTTTTAGAATATTTGCCAATCTGTCCATTTCAGCACAATCTATAATCTTCGTTATCAACTCACTAAGCGTTGGGGTTTTCAATGTCCTCCATGTCATTGCGAATAAGATTCTAGCTGCTGTTATAACATGTAAAATAAAGGCCCCGGTCACATGGGAGGATTTGCCCCGCGACACGGACAGGTTGAGGGCGAATTAAGCCGGCGCGATGCCAACATCTGGCAAGCGTCGCACACCCACCCCCAACTCAAGAGAAGCCAATGTTGGATCAGGCCACCAGTGGGGCCAGAATTCCAAAAGCCCCCCACTGTGGGGCCCCCAAGCACCAAGAAGACAGAGCATCACTGCCCCAGACAGAAGAACATAAGAGAAGCCATGTTGGATTAGGCCAATGGCCCATCCAGTTCAACCCAATATGTCACACAAGTGACCAAAACCCATGTGCTGTCAGGAGTTCCACCAGCAGGGACACATCTAGAAGCCCTCCCACTGTGGGCCCCCCAAGTACCAAGAATACAGAGCATCCCTGCCCCAGACAGGAGAACATAAGAGAAGCCATGTTGAATCAGGCTAGTGGCCCACCCAGTCCAACACTCTGTGTCACACAGTGGCCAAAACCCACAAGCCAAAACAACAGCCTTCTCTTTTGTGCATTTGTAACTTTGAACATTTTATGAGGCTTTATTTGGGCTCCTACAAGGTTTTTATATGTCTTTGAAATAAACACTCTTTTGTTGATACTTACTGATGTTTTTAACTTTTGACCCTCTGTAAGTTTCCTAAACTTCCTTTGGAGGTTTTTGCTTGGTTGGTTTAGTCCTCCCCCCTTTTTTTGGGGGGGGGCATCAGGAGGTCCACCAGTGGGGCCAGAACTCCAGAAGCCCTCCTGCTCTTGCACCTCAAGCACCAAGAATACAGAGCATCGCTTGCCCCAGACCTGGTCCCTGTTAACTGAAGATGCCCGGGATCGAACTGGGGACCTTCTGTGTGCAAAGCAGATGCTCTCCCACTGAGCCACAACCCCTTCCCTAGAATTCCTTGGTAGTTTCCCATCTAGATACTAATCAGGGCTCATCCTGCTTAGCTTATGGGATCTGGTCAGGCCAGCCTGAGAACCAGTTTGGTACAGGGTTTAAGTGTGTGGGCTCTAATCTTGGAGAACCGGGTTTGCAGCCGTAGTTCTGTCAGAGCTGTTTTCTCACGGGCAGTCTCTGTCAGAGCTCTCTCAGCCCCACCTACCTCACAGGGTGTCTGCTGTGGGGAGAGGAAGAGAAAGGAGTTTGTAAGCTGCTCTGAGACTCCAAGTGTAGGGCGGGGTATAAATCCAATCTCCTCCTCCTCCTCCTCCTCCTCTCCTCCTCTCCTCCTCCTCTTGTTCTTCTCCTCCTCCTCCTCTTCTCCTCCTTCTCCTCCTTCTCCTCCTTCTCCTCCTTCTCCTC
>NW_015169237.1:27554-52672 GCF_001447785.1 Gekko japonicus | reverse complement strand
TCTCCTCCTCCTCCTCCTCCTCCTCCTCCTCCTCTTCTTCTTCTTCTTTCCAGGTCTTCCATGCAATACATTTAAATCTGCCACCTTTCTAGGGATTTGGCGCAACCAAGGTTGCATCCTGCTGCCGTTCTCCACATTTGGAAGTCAATCATACCAATGAGATCTTGGAGGGGTTTCCCAGTGGTGAACTACTCCGCAATCAGGATTTTGCTTTTACTGCAATAGCTGGATGTGGGATTGCAACGGAGGATCCGTTGGCAGATTTTGCACTTTTAAAACCGTTGGCCTCTTGGATTTTGCCATTTGTGCATGGAGTTCTCTTCCATTACATTCATGATTAGAGCACAGTCTAAAAACAAGATTGCGTCAGAGGCAGGGAGCTTCGACTCCTGAGAGACAGCTTGGCGAACCAACTTGGTCCAGTGTTTAAGAGCAGCAGACTCTAATTTGGAGAACCGGGTTTGGTCACCTGCTCCTCCAGATGAAGCCAGCTGGGAGACCTTGAGTCAGTCACAGTACTCTCTGAGCTGTTCTCTCAAGGCCAGTTCTGTCAGAGCTCTCTCAGCCTCACCTACCTCACAGAGTGTCTGTTGTGGGGAGAGGAAGGGAAGAAGAAGAGGAAGAAGAAGAGATTGGATTAATACCCCACCCTTCACTCGGAGTCTCAGAGCGGCTAACAAACTCCTTTCCCTTCCCCTCCCCACAACAGACACCCTGTGAGGCAGGGGGGACTGTGGGTGTTCCAGGTGTGTGTATATAGTTGGCCTTGCAGGGCCGTTTTGCAGTTCATGTGTGAAGTACAATAAACGTGTCTGAATGCATGTTGTAGTCCGAGTCCTCCATGCAGCGAACCCAGTACTTTAAAGGTAAAGGTTCCCTTGCTCGAAAGCCAGTTGAATCCGACTCTAGGGTTGTGGTGCTCATCTCTGTTTCAAAGCCGAAGAGCCAGCGCTGTCCGAAAATGTTTCTGTGGTCATGTGGCCGGCATGAGTAAACACCAAGGCGCACGGAACTGTGTTCCCTTCCCACTGAAGTGGTACCTATTTATCTACTTGCAATTTCTTGCTTTTGAACTGCTAGGTTGGCAGGAGCTGGAACTAGAGACGGGAGCTCACTTCGTCATGCGGCACCTGGGTCTCGAACTGCTGAACTACCGACCTTCCACAGTCTGCAGTTCAGCGTCATAACCACTTGAGCCACCGCAGTACTTTACATCATGATTAATGTAAGATGTTCAAGTGTCAGAGAGGTACTCAGTGGGATTTGAGTATGCTAGGTTGTGGAAAAGGGTGACTTTTTCATGCAACCCTAAATGGTCAAAAAACACAATGCAGCCATGCCCATTAACAGCTGGGACCCTCCTTCCCGAAAGAGCATTTTCATGAACAAGTTGAACTTTGCCGCTCTGGATAATGTGTTGAGCAACCTTTGAGCCCGACAGTATTCCGAATCTCAATTTCATCATTTGCACACAGAACCAAGAGCCACTCTTACAAACTTCTAATTTTAATCAGGTCGGAGAGGGTGACAGCGTCCGAAGAGAGGAAAGGTCAGCGGAGCAGTTGGCTGTGAGCACGATTCACATGTTCCCCTCCCCTTAACAACAAGAGAAGATTAAGAGCAATTCTGCATTAGCTTTTCCCCTCCGTTGTTTTAGCAAATCCACGTTGGAACAGACATTCCCCTCTGCATTGCATGCTGCTTTCACTTTAATCGTTGGATTTTATGGTGGCCTCCCACACTCCATGCCGCTTTTGCTTCCTTTGACCATCGGCTTTTATGGTAGTCTCCACCAACGTTCCCTCTAAGCTGTGGAGTCTTGTGAGCAAAAATTCTACTTTCTGAGCTACTGGCATTGAAGTTGTGAGCAAGCGATTTGGCTGCTGCATAAATTAGTTTGCTCTGGAGCCCTCCTTCCTGAGCTAAGACAAAAATGTGTGAGCCGGAAAGGGTAAAGGTCTCCTTTGCTCCAAAGCCAGTCCACTCCGACTCTAGGGTTGCGGTGCTCATCTCCGTTTCCAAGCCGAAGAGCCAGCGCTGTCCGAAGACGTTTCCGTGGTCATGTGGCCGGCATGACTAAACACCAAGGCGCACGGAACGCTGTTACCTTCCCACCGAAGTGGTACCTCTTTATCTACTTGCAATTTCTTGCTTTTGAACTGCTAGGTTGGCAGGAGCTGGAACTAGGGACGGGACCTCACTCCGTCATGTGGCACCCGGGTCTTGAACTGCTGAACTACCGACCTTCCACAGCCTGCAGTTCAGTGTCTTAACCACTTGAGCCAAAACTGTGAGCTAGCTCACACTAACTCAGCTTAGAGGGAACACTGGCCTCCTCTCCACACTCCATGCTGCTTCCGCTTCCTTTGACCATCGGATTTTATGGTAGTCTCTCCACACTCCATGCTGCTTTTGCTTCCTTTGACCATCAGATTTTATGGTAGCCTTCCACACTCCATGCTGCTTTCACTTCCTTTGATAACTGGGTTTTATGGTACCCTCTACACTCCATGCTGCTTTCACTTCCTTTGACCATCGGATTTTATGGTACCCTCTACACTCCATGCCGCTTTCGCTTCCTTTAACCATCAGATTTTATGGTAGCCTCCACACTCCATGCTGCTTTCACTTCCTTTGACCATCAGATTTTATGGTACCCTCTACACTCCATGCCGCTTTCGCTTCCTTTAACCACCAGATTTTATGGTAGCCTCCACACTCCATGCTGCTTTCACTTCCTTTGACCATCGGATTTTATGGTACCCTCTACACTCCATGCCGCTTTCGCTTCCTTTAACCATCAGATTTTATGGTAGCCTCCACACCCCATGCTGCTTTCACTTCCTTTGATCATTGGGTTTTATGGTACCCTCTACACTGCAGGCCACTTTAGCTTCCTTTGATCACCGGATTTTATGGTGCCTTCTGCATAGATTTATGGCCATTCAGGGGTGACTTTGCAGTCAGTATGGCGTTGCCCCGAGGTATTTGAATGTGGTTTTGAGCTGCCTCTTTTTCCTCCCAGTTGAGAAAACGCAGAGCGACTGCTAGATGCAGAATCGCCCTAAGTCTTCTTCAGCGGGCTCTAAAATCAGAGATGGTGTGTGTGTGTGTGGGGAGAAATTATCTGGTGGTGGAAAGCCCCATCAAGGTCCTTTCCGCACTAGACCTTAAATCCTGGTTCAACCCTGTCCCTGAACTTACATCC
Organism: Gekko japonicus; assembly: GCF_001447785.1. NCBI lineage: Eukaryota > Metazoa > Chordata > Lepidosauria > Squamata > Gekkonidae > Gekko > Gekko japonicus. Next base: position 49,464 of record NW_015169237.1, on the reverse strand, counting down.
TACACTACACACGAGTTCACCCCTGTAATTATCTTGGGGTATTTTTACATTCTACTGGTTCTTTCCTCACTTGGATCTTATCACTGGTTTTATCAGAGCATTTTCGAGTTCCGATTCAATGCATATGGAAGTTCTCCACCGAGACACCCAGGACCCATACATTCTGGCCATTGGTCGCCCAACTGGTCGTGTGCCAGGGAGTGGGGATTGCATGCACAAAAAACCAAATTGGAGGCAGCAACTCATTCCTGTCAAGTGACACAACAAGACCTCTTTGCCTGAGATGGAAGGGTGTCGACATCTCATCGTATGAGATCACATTGAGAAAAGCGTGTTTTTTAAATATACTTGGCCTCTGGCTTTGTTCTGACTTCCAGTTTTATTACATCCCGATGTTTCCTAATATGCGAGTAAACAAACGTTCAAATGCAATGAAACGCGCTGGGAGTCTATTTAATTGATTCATTTAATTCATCTGTACCCTGCCTGTCTTCCCAGAGGGAACCCAAAGCAGCCAAAATCATCCTCCTCGCCTTCATTTTATCCTGAACAACAACCCTGTAAGGTAGGGTTAGGCGGAGACAGTGTGACTGGCCTGAGGTCACCGAGCAAGCTTCTATGCCATGAGTGGGGATTCAAACCTGGGTCTCCCAGATACTAATCCAACACTCTTAACCACTATACTACACTGGAGTTGTATGCTACATGTTGACATTATGCCCGGTGTGTGACTTGAACATATCAGCTGACACTCTTGAAGCTCTGTGTTACTACCACCAGGGGTCGTTTCATAGAAAAAGAGCTAGGGGAACTCATTAGCATAACTCATTAGCATATGCCACACCCCCTGACATCACCGGAAGTGTGTCATAAGGCCACACCCCCTGACATCACTGGACGTGTGTCATAAGGCCACACACCCTGCCTCCAACGGTCCCGGCCGTCGCTGGCGGCCATGCAACTCCACTGCTGAGTCCCAAGAGGGGCCCGGCGGTGGACCTGCAAGGCCGGCGGGAGTGCAAGGAAGCCCCGCCAAGGCCCTCCCTGGCCCCAGGCAGGCAGGGGTGGGGAGAGGCAGGGAGGAAGCAACTTACCCTCCCTCTTCTCCTGCCTCCTCCTGGCTGAATGAGGGCCGGAAGCGGGGCGGCCGGAAGCAGGGGCGGGGCTTCGTCATGTGCCCCGCCCCCCGTACCTCACCTGGGGGAACTGCGATCCCCCGTGATACCCCCCGAAATAACCTCTGACTGCCACAGAGTTCCTAGAGAGTCACTTTGGTATAGTGACTAAGAGCGACAGACTCTAATCTGGGAGAACCGGGTTTGATTCCCCACTACTCCACATGCAGCCAGCTGGGTGACCTTGGGTCAGTCATAAGTTCTCTCAGCCCCACCTACCTCACAGGGTGTCTCTTGTGGGGAGAGAAAGGGAAGACAATTGTAAGCCGCTCTGAGATTCCTTTGGGTAGTGAAGAGTGGGATATAAAAACCAATTTCTTCTTCTTCTTCTTCTTCTTCTCCTCCTCCTCCTCCTCCTCCTCCTCCTCCTCCTGGCCCAGCACCAGGAGAATGTCCACTCAAAGTGGGTAAATAGCTTGCCACCAATGTTCCTTCTAAGCTGAGTTAGTGTGAGTTAGCTCACAGTTTTTTAGCCTCCGGCTCACACATTTTTGTCTGATCTCAGGAAGGAGTGGCTCCAGAGCAAACGAATTTATGCAGCGGCCAAATGGCTCGCTCGCAACTTTAATGCCAGTCGCCCACAAGGTAGAATTTTGGCTCACAGAACTCCACAGCTTAGAGGGAGCATTGCTGGACACCCTGCAAACCTTTTCTCTGGGGAAACTGATCTCTGTAGTCTGGAGACGACAGCTGTCATTCTAGGAGAGCTTCAGGCCCCTCCTGGAGGTTGGCAAGCCTTGCCAGTTTGGAAGTGTTCCATTAAGCATGGGTTAGATCCAGCCACTGAGCCATCGACCTCTTAAATCGTTAACAGATCAATAACAGATCGGACCAGAAGGGAGTCTGGCAGCCGCTAAAGTGCCAAAGCCAACTTTTATGTGGAACAGATTTCCTATAAAACGTTCTGTGACCCAAGAGCTCTGCCCTGAGCCATTCGCTGGATGATTGCGCTACAGAAATATCGCCGGTTGCCCTGCCAACTCGGCTGTTCCCGGTGAGACCTCCTTTGCGTGATTGTTTGCTACGATTCAGAATGGCGTGGACGCTAGATCCAAACAGGTATTAAACCAGCATTTCTTTGACTGAGCTTGAGCAGAACCGAATGGAATAAAACTTGAATTTGGTACGCAGGATGTCTGGTCTCCGAGACGTTTGGGGACCTGCTTTCATTGTTCAAAATGCATCAGTTTGGTGTAGCGGTTGAGTGTGCGGACTCTAATCTGGGGGAACCGGGTTCGATTCCCCACTCCTCCACTTGCAGCTGCTGGATGACCTTGGGCAAGCCGTAGTTCTGTCAGAGCTGTTCTTGAAAAAGAGCCGTTTCTGTCAGAGCTCTCTCAGCCCCACCTGCCTCACAGGGTGCCTGTTGTGGGGAGGGGAAGGGGAAGGAGATTGTAAGTTGCTCTGTTAGATTCAGGTCCAGGAGCACCTTGAAGACCAGTAAGACTTTGAGAGTCAAAGTTCCCTCCATCCAGGGGTCATTTCCTGCGGGAGCGCACAGGAGCGGAGCTCCGGCAGTAAGGAGCCCAGGGGATGGGCACATGTAACAAGCCCCGCCCCCTGCTCCCAGCAGCCCTCAGTCAGAGCAAGAAGCAGCCAGGTAAGCTGCAGAGCCCCCCTGGCCCACCTTCAGGTACAAGCTCTCCCTCCTCTGTGAGGACAGATCTGCACGTTCCCCCCCCCCACAATAGCTAGCAATCCAAAACAGTCCAGTGGAACCTGAGCGGTGGGTGTTGCCTTCTGACACACTTCCGGTGATGTCAGGGGGTGTGGCATATGCAAACAAGTTATGTTAATAAGTTAGGCTAATGAGCTCCTGCACCTCTTCTTCTACTAAATGACCCCCGCCTCCGTCAGATATGTATCTGATAAAGCGAGCGTTGACTCTTGAAAGCTCAGACACCTCCAAAAAATTTTTGGTCTCCAAGGTGCTCCTGGACTTGAATCTAGCTACGGCTACCCTCTAAAAGTATTTTTGTGGAGACTTGTCAGGGATGCTCGAGGCCAGGGGTGTCAGACATGCGGCCCAGGGGCCGGATTAGGCCCTCGGAGGGTTGCAATCTGGCCTGCAAGGCCCTGGCTGTTTCCTGCTTCCTTTTCCAGTTCTGCTGCTGCTACATCACAGCTGACAGACTCTCTCTCTCTCTCTCTCTGGTCAATGACTCCAACCTGCTTACCTACATCCTGCCCTTGCCCCAAGGAATTCAAGTACAGGAAGCAGGATCCTTCTTCCCAACGCGTCCTCGCCACAATCCTGTGATGTAATCCGGCCCGCATAACAAATGAGTTAGACACCCCTCTCTAGGCTGATCCTGCACTTAGCAGAGGGTTGGACGAGATGGCCTGTAGGGTCTCTTCCAACTCTGTGGTTCTAGGTTTCCATGAGATCCGTTGTGATTCCAGCAGATCTCCAGGTAATCCACCTGAAGGCTGGCAACCCTACATGTTGAGTGAGAAATAACAATCGGCTTGCCCTTCCCTGGTGTTGCAATGGTAGCTGGGGGTTTGTATCACTCAGGTTCCAGGGCACCCCTTTCCCTTTTAGAGAAGCCACGGCCAATTAACTCAAGGCGGAGGGCAAGCACATTTCTGTTGGCCTTTTTGTTGGCCTCGGTGGCCTGCGAGAACAGCCATTAGCCTCTCCCTGCATAGATTCTCCTCTCTAGAGAGACATCTGCAATTAACATTTAGCATCATGAATGGACAGAATTGTTTCTACACCAGACGAGAGGAACAAAAAGATCTGGAAGAGGAGGGAAGCCAAACAGACTCTTGGTCCTTCAACGCCGGTATCGTCTGCTTTGACTGGCAGCACCTCTCTAGGCTCTCAGGCAGAAGTCTTCCAAGTCACCTCCTACCTGGTCCTCTTAACTGGAGTTGCCAGGGATTGAACCTGGGACCTTCTACATGCCAAGGAGATGCTCTACCCCTGAGCCACAGTCCCTCTTTACAGCTCTCCAGGGTCTCAGGTGGAGGTCTTTCCCATCACCTCCTGCCTGGTCTTCTTAACTGGAGATGCCAGGGATTGAACCTGGGACCTTCTACATGCCAAGGAGATGCTCTACCCCTGAGCCACAGTCCCTCTTTACAGCTCTCCAGGGTCTCAGGTGGAGGTCTTTCCCATCACCTCCTGCCTGGTCTTCTTAACTGGAGATGCCAGGGATTGAACCTGGGACCTTCTACATGCCAAGGAGATGCTCTACCCCTGAGCCACAGTCCCTCTTTACAGCTCTCCAGGGTCTCAGGTGGAGGTCTTTCCCATCACCTCCTGCCTGGTCTTCTTAACTGGAGATGCCAGGGATTGAACCTGGGACCTTCTACATGCCAAGGAGATGCTCTTCCCCTGAGCCACAACCCCTCTTTACAGCTCTCCAGGGTCTAAGGCTGAGGTCTTTCCCATCACCTCCTGCCTGGTCCTCTTCTTAACTGGAGATGCCGGGGATTGAACCTGGGACCTTCTACATGCCAAGGAGATGCTCTACCACTGAGTTGCAGACCATCCCCAGGGCAATTAGTGAATCCCATTGGGAGTGAGGGCGTTCCTTCTTGGGACTGCATTGCCCCTACTCTGAATGGGTGAATGCCCTCACTCCCTTGGGGAGTCATCCTCCCGAAATTACTGAAGGCATGGCGCTTTTTGCTGCCGCCCAAACTTTTGGAAGCACACCCTTCTCTCTTTCTTTTTGGCTGAGTCTTAAATCAAATACCACGCTCCACTCCAGTGATCTGGAACAATATTTACACGGGCTCTGGGGGATCAGTTCTTCACAAGGTTATGAGAGATCAGCCAGGCTCTAAAACCTATGTGGGTGGTTTGGGGCTGGCGTCCCGTTTCTAAAGGGGGGAAATACCCTTGCTTGCTGACACACCCTCTGGATGACTGGCGGCTAAATTGTTGTGGCTCGAAATGAGTCTCATGATGGGAAAAGAGAAAGAAAGAAAGAAAGAAAGAAAGAAAGAAAGAAAGAAAGAAAGAAAAAAGAAAGAAAGAAAGAAAGAGCATGTCTCTGTGATGCTCTGTCCTCTGGGTGCTTGGGGGGGGGGTCAACAGTGGGAGGGCTTCTAATGTCCTGGTCCCACTGGTGGACCTCCTGATGGCACTGGTATTTCTGGCCACTGTGGGATACAGAGAGTTGGACTGGATGGGCCTTTGGCCTGATCCAACATTGGCATCTCTTATGTTCTTATGTCTCCTATTGACTGGCCCCGCTGGTGGACCTCCTAATGGCACCTGGGTTCTGGCCACTGTGTGACACAGAGTGTTGGCCTGGATGGGCCACCGGCCTGATCCAACATGGCTTCTGTTAAGTTCTTATATCTGTTGCAGTGATGCTCTGTCTTCTTGGCACTTGGGAGGCAACAGTGGGAGGGTTTCTGGAGTTCTGGCCCTGCTGGTGGACCTCCTGTCCTGATGGCACCTGGGTTTTGGCCACTGTGTGACACAGAGTGTTGGACTGGATGGGCCATAGGCCTGATCCACCATGGCTTCTCTCATGTTCTTAAGAAAAGCAAATGGAGGGAGGGAGGGAGGGAGGAAGGAAGGAAGGAAGGAAGGAAGGAAGGAAGGAAGGAGGAGAGTGATTAAAATGTGGAATTTGCTACCAGAGAATGTAGTCATGGCCATAGGAACGAACAATTTTAAAGATGAATGAGAGAGATTCACAGAGGATAAGTCTATCAATGGCTACTCGCCATGGTGGCTGAGGGGAACCTCCAAATTGAGAGGCACCAATCCTCTGAAACCCAGAGTCAGAAGGCAACATCAGGGGAAGGCTTGGCTTCTCTGTCCTGTTTTTGGCCCTCCAGAGGAACTGGCTGGCCACTGTGTGAGACGGGAGGCTGGACTAGATGGACCCTCCCTGGTCTGATCCAGCAGGGCTCTTCTGATGTGCTTATCAGGGGAAGGCCTGATGTGCACGTCTCGTGCTTTGGGGGTGGGGTTCCCCCCGGGGCCCAATCCGCCAGTGGGTAGCGGGACTCTGGGGTGGGGGTTTCCCCGCCCCCCGGGGGAACTTGGCAAGCCTATTCCCAGCATCTATATCCTGGTCCTCTCTCTCTCTCTCTCTCTCTCTCTCTCTCTCTCTCTCTCTCTCTCTCTCTCACACACACACACACACACACACACACACACACACACACACACAAAACCTTTATTGGCATGAAAGCCCAAAACATCATAGAAATACGGGAAAATACTAAAATGCATCAGTCACTCACACTTGGCTATTCAAGCCTCGTCTTCTGATTGCATAATATAAAAATTTTGCAACAGCCTCCATTATTTTGCAATTAGAATTAAACAGAAGAAAGTGAACAATGGAGTCATCAGAGTGCCAGCTCTTACCCTCTAGAAATGGGGTAATTTTTATTTATTTATTTTATTTGGTAGATTTTTACCCCGCCCTCCCGGCAAACCTGGCTCAGGGCGGCGTGCAACAATATAAAACAATACAATATAAATATAATATAAGTTATAAAATCCATTAAACACAAATTCTAAAACCATAAATATCATAACGTACTAAAGTGCTAGTAACAATTCCGCAGCATGCAGTCAGTCCTTTGATCTTCAGTTATTCAGAGCAATCAGGTTGGATGGTTAGTTGGGAATCCAGAGGAGTCAGGCTCTCTTCAAGGACTATCAGGTGTCATCGGTGGTCATCGGTGGTGGCGGCTCCCAAAACCCTGGTGGAAGAGCTTAGTTTTACAGGCCCTGTGGGAGCTAATTTTTAAGTGGAGATGCCGGGGATTGAACCTGGGACCTTCTGCATGCCGAGTAGAGGCTCTGCCACTGAGCCACAGCCCCTCTTTAGAGCTCTCCAGGGTCTCAGGCAGAGGTCTTTCCCATCACCTCCTGCCAGATCCTTTCAGCTGGAGATGCCGGGACCTCCTGCATGCCAAGCAGGTGCTCTGTCACTGAGCCACAGCCCCTCATTACAGCTCTCCAGGGTCTCAGGCAGAGGTCTTTCCCATCACCTACTGCCTGGTCCTTTCAGCTGGAGATGCCCGGGATTGAACCTGGGACCTCTTGCATGCCAGGCAGATGCTCTGCCACTGAGCCACAGCCCCTCTTTACAGCTCTCCAAGGTCTCAGGCAGAGGTCTTTCACATCACTTGTTGCCTGGTCCTTTTAGCTGGAGATGCCGGGGATTGAACCTGGGACCTCCTGCATGCCAAGCTGATGCTCTACCACTGAGCCATGAACCCTCTCCTGAAGCAGTCTTCTACTGAAGGAGACCCTCGGTCCATCAAGGTCAGTATTGTCTACTAAGACTGGCAGCCGCTCTCCAGGGTCTTTGGCAGAGGTCTTTCCCAGCATCTATATCCTGGTCCTTTTTAAGTGGAGATGCCGAGGATTGAATCTGGGACTGTATGCATGCCAAGCAGAGGCTCTACCACTGAGCCACAACCCTTCCATCAAGGTCAGTATTGTCTACTCAGACTGGCAGTGGCTCTCGGGGGTCTTTGGCAGAGGTCTGTCCCAGCATCTATATCCTGGTCCTTTTGAAGTGAAGATGCTGGAGATTGAACCTGGGACCTTCTGCACGCCAAGCAGTGGATATACCACTGAGCCTCAGCCCCTCCCCAAAGAACACATGAAGCTGCCTGATACTGAATCAGACCACTGGTCCATCAAGGTCAATCTTGTCTACTCAGACTGACAGCGGTTCTCCAGGGTCTCAGGCTGAGGTCTTTCACTTCACATCACCTCCTGCCTGGTCTTTTCAACTGGAGATGCTGTCGGGGATTGAACCTGGGACCTTACGGATGCCAAGCAGATGCTCTACCACTGACCCACAGCCCCTCTTTACAGCTCTCCAGGGTCTCAGGCAGAGGTCTTCCCAATCACCTACTGCCTGGTCCTTTTTAACTGGAGATACTGGGGATTGAACCTGGGACCTTCTGCATGCCAACCAGAGGCTCCACCACTGAACCACAGCCCCTCTTTACAGCTCTCCAGGGTCTCAGGCGGAGGTCTTTCCCATAACCTTTTGCCTGGTCCTTTTAACTGGAAATGCTGCCAGGGATTGAACCTGGGACCTCCTGTGTGCAAAGCAGATGCTCTGCCACTGAGCTACGGCCCCTCTTTACAGCTCTCCAGGACCTCAGGCGGAGGTCTTTCCCATCACCTCCTGCCTGGTCCTTTTAACTGGAGATGCCGGGGATTGAACCTGGGACCTTCTGCGTGCTGAGCAGATGCTCGGCCGCTGAGCCGCAGATCCTTCTCCATTGAGCCCAACAGGAGGAGTTGGGTGGAAGAGAGGAGACAGGGCTATCCGGGTCACGGCACTCTCCAACTCTTGGCTCCGTAGGAGGTGGGCATGTTTTGCTGCAGGATGCGTCCATGTGCGCATTCTGCAGCGGCGTAGGAAAGGGTGCGCCGGGGCGGAGAGCAATAAGCATGCCCCAGTGCCAGTTTTGCAGCAAGCCAGCATACCCAATCAATACGACGCACTTGACTTGGGCTCAGGCAGGCCAGCTTTATTTCAGTGAAGCCTGCCAAGCCAGCCTGAAGTTCTGGCTTTTGCACAGAGAAATCTGGAGCCGGCTCAGAAAGCCGGGCTCCTTCTTCTTCTGAGCCACAGGCGACGTTTAATCTCATGCACCCGTGAAGAACAGCGGCTGTTTACGGTAGAAAAGAGCGAGAGCCCCTTAAAGACAAACAAATTGCGTGGCAGGGTAGGGGCTCTCGGGAGTCACTGCTCACCTCTTCAGATATCAGAAGAAGAAGAAGAAGAAGAGATTGGATTTATACCCCATGGCCCTTCACTACCCAAAGGTGTCTCAGAGTGGCTTACAAACTCCTTTCCCTTCCCCTCCCCACAACAGACACCCTGTGAGGTAGGTGGGGCTGAGAGAGCTCTGACAGAAAGTGCTCTTTTTTCAAGAACAACTCTTATCAGAACTATGGCTTGCCCAAGGTCATCCAGCCAGGTGCAAGTGGAGGAGGAGTGGGGAATCAAACCCGGTTCTTCCAGATTAGACTCTGCGCACTTCACCACTACACCAAACTGGCTCTCTGCTGTTTACAGTCTGTGTCAGGGCTCCTCCCTTGCTCCAGGAAGGTTTGGAGTCGCCGTGGTTGAAAAAGTGGAATGCCCTGAGCCCTGGGGCAGCACAATTTGGAATCACAAATTGCTTTCCCCGGGCACCTAGCTCGTGAGCTGATTTATGGTAGCTTTAAAGCAGCTGTATATAAGATTCCGTTCCATGTGCCTTGGTGTTTAGTCATGCCGGCCACATGACCACGGAAACGTCTTCGGACAGCGCTGGCTCTTTGGCTTGGAAACGGAGATGAGCACCGCAACCCTAGAGTCGGATTCGACTGGCTTTCGAGCAAGGGAGACCTTTACCTTTATATAAGATGCAGGGAAGCAAAATTAACTGTTTGTAGATGGAGTCTTTGTTCAGATACCATGTGGCTGCCAACTCCAGTTTGGGAAATTCTAGAGGGTGGTTTGGAGTCTGGGAAGGGTGAAGTTTGGGAGGAGGGAATTCAATGGGGGTATAATACCATATAGTCCATGTGTAAGACAAGGGACCAAGTGGGTGTGATTTCTGAATGTGGTTTTTGACATTTTCTCTGACATATATATTGACAGCTGTCACTGTGCCTTTAAAAGTTTAGGCATAGTAGATTCAGATCTTGGTATGTAACCTAGAAACTTCTGATGAGAGAAATGCAGGGTTCTTTTTGTAGCAGGAACGCCTTTGCATATTAGGCGACACACCCCTAATGTATCCTCCAAGAGCTTACAGTGGCCCCTATAAGAAGAGCTCTGTAAGCTCTTGGAGGATTGGCTACATCGGGGGGGGTGTCGCCTAATATGCAAAGGAATTCCTTCTACAAAAAGAGCCCTGGGAAATCTATCATAGAATATATACCGTATATATTGTCTAATTGCATTTCCTTTATACTTTCGTTTCGTCTCTTCATCAGAAAAATTCCTACACTTGTGCTTGTCTAGTTTCATTCATACCACAGTTTGACATATCATATACAAATCTTCTTCTGGTTTTTCTACCATAAATACATTCTTAAACCAAACGAAACGTGACTTAGTAGGCACTTTGCATCATGAACTAAGTCATGAACTAAGTCAAGAATGAAACTAGACAAGCATAGGTGTAGGAATTTTTCTGATTAAGAGGCAAAATGAAGAGTCATTCCGGAGGTTTTCGTCGGATTCACTTGCATTTTGATAGAAGTTCATCTTCACCTGAAACTTACCATTCTTTTGTGCATTAGTATCTGCTTTAATATTGTTGTATGTTATAATATATTTTGAAACACTCAAGCCCTTTGTTCTATCAGTCTGTGCTTCGTTTGTTTAGCCCAGCTGGAGATTGGCAACATTATCAGGCACAAGCAATATTCTTGAGCTTCTTCGCAAACCAGTGTATGGTTTTCGAGTTCCTGTCTGATGAACCATTGTCAAGGTTGCTGGAGTGTTGGACCTTGAAGAAGAAGAAGAAGAAGAGATTGGATTTATACCCTGCCCTTCACTCGGAGCCTCAGAGCAGCTTACAAACTCCTTTCCCTTCCCCTCCCCCCAACAGACACCCTGCGAGGTAGGCGGGGCTGAGAGAGCTCTGACAGAAACGGCTCTTTTTTCAAGAACAGCTGTGCCAGAACTATGGCTTGCCCAAGGTCGTCCAGCCAGGTGCAAGTGGAGGAGTGGAGAACCAAACCCGGTTCTCCCAGATCAGAGTCCGCGCACTTAACCACTACACCAAACTGGCTTTTACAATATTCCCAGTTACAAAACCTTTCGGATGCAGGAGTTTTCAGAGAGCATGATGCAGAATATTGAACTAGGTCAGCTCCCATGTCAGCTGCACTAAGAACAAAGACCTGTTTTATTATTAATTGTCCTTTGGAAGTCTAATGAAAAGCTGAATGTTCTCCTTTGAAAGGGATGAACCGGGGTGCATTTGTGAAATGCCGACTATATTTTGAGTGGGCGGGATGCTCCAGCAACTGCGAGTGGAGGAGTGGGGAATCAAACCCGGTTCTCCTAGATTAGAGTCCCCGCACTTAACCATGACACCAAACTGGCTTTGAATCCCACCTCCCAAATCTGCTACTTTGGAGGGAAAGGAATCTGCAATTAGGAAGCGATTTCACGTCCGACGAACAGTTAAAGGAGAAACTAAAGTTCGGCGTCCACAGAAACTCTTGCTCTGGATATAAGGGGCATTCTAACCAGTGCCCCACCGAGCTACTGAAGGCCCCTGGAATATATCCAGTCAGACCGCGTGGCCGGCTGGGGCTCCACGCAGTCAAGCACAAACGTCGAGCTTCGCTCTTAGAGACAATAGACTATGCGGATCCTAGCCTGCACCAATCAGGGTGCTAGGTCCCGGCCGTGAGCCTATGGAAGTCTCAGCCCCTGTAAATAACCTATTGGGAAGTGGGGTGTGTGTGTTATGGGTGGCGGTTTCACGGGGAATATAAGCCGGCCTGCGAGCCGGCAAAAGCTGTCCTGTTCCTGATCGAATAAAGTACGCTTTGCTGAAATCACTCTCCGTCCGCGTACTTTTCAGCCCCGTTCCTTTTTTTTTTTTGCCATGGTGTAACAAGCGCTCTGTGCCAGCGTCAGTGCTGGCTGCAGAGACGGGATCGCGGGCCAGGCAGGGCATCCCCCGGGGGCCTTTTAATTAGGAGGATGGCCTCATTAAAACCGTCCCCAATACCTCCATTCATGCCTCCCTGGCCGGGGCCCTCTCCGCTCACAGTCAGGAGTCTGTTTTGGGATCCCACGGTTGGGACGCTCGGTTAATAGAGCAGCGTTTGCCCGGTCGAGGAAGCGCAATTCCGAGTGCAGTAAATAAATCTCCCAAGAAGTACATTGCAAAAAGAGAGAGTAAATGTACATTTTTTTCAAGCAGATCCAGTTCACATTCAGGTGGCAGTCGAAAGGGGAGAGAGAGAAGCCAAACCTAAAGAGAACTTCCCCTATTGCAAATGGCCAGCTTGTCCGGCATCGTGGGTGTGGGACTATGAGGGTATTGTCTCTACAGGAGAGACCTGCAGAGACATGTCTCTCCATGGAAAGCCATGTGAAACGAGGGAGAGGGAAAGGACAAAGAGAGAGAGAAGAGAGCAGAGAGCAGCTCCCAGGTGAAAACAAAGAGAGGCATCCCAGTTTGGCGTCGAGGTTAAGTGCGCGGACTCTAATCTGGGAGAGCCGGGTTGCATTCCCCACTCCTCCACTCGCAGCTGCTGGATGACCTTGGGCAAGCCATAGTTCTGACAAGAGCTGTCATAAGAACATAAGAGACGCCAATGTTGGATCAGGCCAAAGGCCCATCCAGTCCAACACTCTGTATCACACAGTGGCCAGAAATACCAGGTGCCATCAGGAGGTCCAGCAGTGGGGCCAGGACTCCAGAAGCCCTCCCACTGTTGCCCCCCCTAAGCACCAAGAATGCAGAGCATCACTTGCCCCGGAGCCCCTACCTATACCTTGTGGCTAATAGCCACTGATGGACCTCTGCTCCATATGCTTATCTAATTCCCTTTTGAAGCCGTCCATGCTTGTAGCCGCCACCACTTCCTGTGGCAGTGAATTCCATGTGTTAATCACTCTTTGGGTGAAGAAGGACTTCCTTTTATCCGTTCTAACCCGACCGCTCTGCAGTTTCATGGAGTGCCCATGAGTTCTTGTATTGTGAGAAAGGGAGAAAAGTACCTCTTTCTCTACCTGCTCTTTCCCATGCATAATCTTATAAACCTCAATCACGTCACCCCTCAGTCGTCGTTTCTCCAAGCTCCTTGAAAGAGCAGTCCTTGAAAGAGCTCTCTCAGCCCTGCCTACCTCACTGGGTGTCTGTTGTGGGGAGGGGAAGGGAAAGGAGTTTGTAAGCTGCTCTGAGACTCCAAGTGAATGGCGGGTTATAAATCCAATCTCTTCTCCTTCTTCTGTCACAAACGGCCAGCTTTTCTGGCATCACGTGTGTGGGAGTATGAGGGCATTGTATCTATCTGCAGGAGAGACCTGCAGAGACCTGTGTCTCCATGGATGGCCATGTGAGGAGAGAGAGAGGGAGAGGACAAAGGGACAGAGAGGAGGGGGTCAGAGGGAAGCTCCCAGGTCAAGACAAAGAGAGGCCAAGGAGATAACACCTGTACACCCTTAGAGTGATGTAGCGCCCCCCCCCATGTCCAGGCACGCGGAGTCACTCACTCCCGTTGTGTCGTGGGTTAGCCGCACGGAAGAACCGCTGAGGCACGCATAGTACACAGCACACTTTATGAGTACACAACACGCACAACCAGTCTCCACATGACAGAGATCAGCTACCCTGGAGGGAATGACTGCTTTGGAGGGTAGACTCTAGGTCAAGGGTTTCGAACTCATTTGCTGCTCAGGTGAGCATCTGTAAGCCGCAAACCTACGATGACGCAGCAGCAGCAGAACTGGAAGAAGAAGCAGAAGATGGCCAGTTCCACTGCGGGCCTGAGAGAAGCCCTCCGGGGGGGCCAGATCCGGCCCCTGGGCCGCATGTTTGACACCCCTGCTCTATGGCATTATACCTCCCTTCCCCAAGCCCTGCCCACCCTAGGCTCTGCCAGGCCCGGAGCCAGGATTTTCTTAAAGTCAGAGGGCGCTTACATTTCTTAGGGGGCACCAGCTAATCAAATCAAAGGTAATTTAATTGAAGAAAGTGGGGCACAGGAACCCCCGCACTGCACCCATCTCTGCTCCGGCCACTGGCAAGTTGGAGCCTCCCTCCGGCCGCTGTGAGCATCTAGCCTCCCTCCCTCCCCAGAGGCCCTGGACTGGAGCTGCCCCTCCCGGGGGGGACAGAGAAGGCCACGATGTCCTGGGCTGGATGGGAAGTCAGGGGGCCCTGCCAGGAAGTCGGGGGGCCTAGCCCCAAGAAGCCCCACGGTAGCTACAGGCCTGGGCTCTGCCTGCAGATCTCCAGGAATCCCCCAACCCAGAGTTGGCAACCCACATTATTACATATGACTCCAATTCTGCAGACACTCCCTGGGTTGCCCCTTTGCTCCCAGGCTCAGCTTAAGCTGTTGGCTGTCACATGCAAAGCCCTTCGTGGCCTTGGCCCCTCTCACTGGGGGGACCGCCTCTCTCCCTCAGCTCCGCCCCTTTGCTCCTCTGAGCAAGGGCTTCAGCGGGTGGCAACCTGCAAGTGGGCAAAAATCAACAACTGCCTGTACCTGCGCATTCTCTGCGGCGGTTCCCGTCTGCTGGAATGTGAAGTGGGGTAGATTGTAGCCGTGGCAAAGAGCAAGAGTCCAGGAGCACCTCAACGACTAGCACAATTTGGGGCAGGGGAGGAGCTTTCGTGAGTTGGTGGCCACCGTGTGAGACGGGAGGCTGGACTAGACGGACCCTCACTGGTCTGATCCAGCAGGGCTCTTCTGAGGTTCTTCTCAGGGGAAGGCCTCGGCCTCTCTGCCCTGTTGTTGGCCCTCCAGAGGAACTGGCTGGCCCCTGTGTGAGACAGGGTGCTGGACTAGATGGACCCTCACTGGTCTGATCCAGCAGGGCTCTTCTGAGGTTCTTCTCAGGGGAAGGCCTCGGCCTCTCTGCCCTGTTGTTGGCCCTCCAGAGGAACTGGGCCCCCCCGCTCTAAGAGCAGGTACCCATTTGTCTACTTGCCCTTTAACGGGCTTTTGAGCCGCTGGGTGGGCGGGAGCTGGGACATAGTGCTGGGAGCTCACTCCGGCCACGGTGGGGCTCGAACAGCCAAAGCTGTTCAGCCAGATGGAAGTGCAGGCTCCATTTACTGCCTGCGCCACCACTCCCTCTGCTTCCCGTCTGCTCGAATATGAAGTGGGGTAGATTGTAGCCGTGGCAAAGAGCAAGAGTCCAGGAGCACCTCAAAGACTAGAACAATTTGGGGCAGGGGAGGAGATTTCGTGAATTGGTGGCCACCGTGTGAGACAGGAGGCTGGACTAGATGGACCCTCACTGGCCTGATCCAGCAGGGCTCTTCTGGCGTTCTTCTCAGGGGAAGGTCTTGGTGTCTCTGCCCTGTTGTTGGCCCTCCAGAGGAACTGGTTGGCCACTGTGTGAGATCTGAGGCTGCACTAGATGGACCCTCCCTGGTCTGATCCAGCGGGACTCTTCTGGTGTCCTTCTCAGGGGAAGGCCTCGGCCTCTCTGCCCTGTTGTTGGCCCTCCAGAGGAACTGGCTGGCCCCTGTGTGAGGCAGGAGGCTGGACTAGAGGGACCCTCCCTGGTCTGACCAAGCAGGGCTATTCTGGTGTTCTTTTCAGGGGAAGACCTCGGCCTCCCTGCCCTGTTGTTGGCCCTCCAGAGGAACTGGCTGGCCCCTGTGTGAGGCAGGAGGCTGGACTAGAGGGACCCTCCCTGGTCTGACCCAGCAGGGCTATTCTGGTGTTCTTCTCAGGGGAAGGCCTCGGCCTCTCTGCCCTGTTGTTGGCCCTCCAGAGGAACTGGCTGGCCCCTGTGTGAGACGGGAGGCTGGACCAGAAGGACCCTCACTGGTCTGATCCAGCAGGAGTCTTCTGGTGTTCTTACAAAGGGGCAGGTATGATCTCCTACTTGGGCATCATCCCTTTTGCCTTTGCTTACCCTCACGTGTACAGAGCTTGTCTGGCTGTACTTATTCCCTCCACATAAATTTGTATTTTCCTGCACCCTGCAGGGAGTCCCCCTCGGTATGTGGAAACCCCCGTGTGGCCTGGTGTTTTGGCTTTCAAGATTGACCTGAGCCACCATTTGGTATGCTAATAAGGATGATGTATTGTTTTCAGTGCTTGTTAGATTGTCCTTTGGATTGTGGGAGGACGGGCGGGATAGAAACGTTTCCAAAAAATGTAAGAAATCCAAAGTGAAGGCTTAGGGCAAGGGTGTTTTTCCCCAAGAACTTTCCAAAAGCCACAGGTCTCTTTATCTCAAGCTGTCCTCACAGCCCAAACTATGTTCTCTGCCTTCTCCAAACACCGCAGGAGCAAAAAGCAGGTCCTCCTTTGATCTCGGTGGGATTTGGAAGGCGATCTGCGTTTGAAACGTCTGGCCCTTCCCAGTCTCAATCTCCCTCTAGCCTCGATCACGCTTGGCTCCTTTCAGGAATCCCTCCCTGCCTTCATAGAATCATAGAATGTTGGAAGGGACCTTGCAGGTCATCTAGTCCAACCCCCTGCACTCTGCAGGAGCAGAGCCGAAAGAGAGCCCTACATCATACCCGAAAGATGGTCGTCCAGCCCCCGCTTGAAAACGTCCAGCGAGGGAGCCTCCACCCCCTCCCGAGGCAGACTGTTCCACTGCTCAACCACTCTGACAGTTAGGAAGTTTCTCCTGATTTTTAGCCAGTAACGACTCCCTTGTAATTTCCACCCATTCGATCTAGTCTTGCAATCCGGAGCAAGAGAGAATAGATCTGCTCCATCTTCTACATGACAGCCCTTCTGATATTTGAAGACTGCAATCGTGTCCCCTCTAAGCCTTCTCTTTCCCAGGCTAAACAGACCCAACTCTTTCAGCCTTTCCTTGTAAGACTTGGACTCCAACCCTCTCACCATCCTGGTTGCCCTCTTCTGGACACGCTCGAGCTTGTCAACATCCTTCCTAAAATGTAGTGCCCAAAACTGGACACAGTACTCCAGGTGAGACCTGACCATAGCAGAATAGAACGGAACTACCACCTCCCATGATCTGGACACAATGCTTCTGTGGATGCATCCTAAGATTGCATTAGCTTTCTTTGCAGTCACATCACACTGCAGGCTCATGTTTAGCTTGTGATCAACCAGAACACCGAGATCCCTTTCATGTGTGCTGATGTCAAGCCAAGTCCCTCCCATTCTATATCTGTGCCTTTGATTTTTATAAGCGGTGGTAAGGGGAGCGGTGGCACAGTGGGTATATCTCACTGTCTTAACATCTTAACTGTGTTGGTTCAAGCCCCGCGCTGGTGTGAGCAGCCAGCCTGTTGTCCTCAGCTCATCGTTTACCCAGCGATTCGAAAGCTTCGGCGAGTAGATAAAATGGAAACCACTCGTTAGAGAGGGTGGGCACGCCAATCTCCCTTGTGGGAGGGTGTTAGCTGACAGTCGGACGTCCTGGTCGAGGCTTGGAAGGCAAAACAGCTTCTCGGCTACGAAAGAATCCCTGCAATGGATGTTCCGGCCAGGCGGTGGCAGTGTGGCGATTGACATACGGGTCCTGAAGCCTGGCCAACAAACAGCCCTGCGGAAAACGACGGAGCCAAGCCAGAAAGACGTCTATACCGGGCAGTGACGGCGCGTGCAATTAAAAATGAATATATGTTGTCTTCCCTATCCCCTACAAACATTGTTAGTCCCCTGTCTATACTGAGTAACTGTACATCGCTTTGAGCCCACTGGGGAAAGCGATTAATAAATGGAAAGTATTATTATTATTATTTATTATACCTAAGTGTAGGACTTTGCACTTCTCTCTATTGAAATTCATTTTATTTGTCTCAGCCCACTGTCCCAGCCTATCTAGATCCTTTTGAATCCTGACTCTGTGACTTCTTCAGAATCAGCAATCCCACCCAGCTTCGTGTCATTTGCAAATGTGATAAGCATCCCCTCTAGGTCTCCCTCCAGGTCATCTTCCGTTCCTTCATTACTAGCAGGATTGGCGTCAGCATACTCTGAGGTGGGGCGGCTGTCGGGGCCCCAGGGCCGCTGGTGGGACCCACTGCTTCTGACCACACCCCTCCCCTGTTGCCCGCCCTGTGGCTTGCAAGCACTGCCGGCAGTACCCATAAGACTGCCAGCTCGGGCTTGGGAAATGCCTGGAGATTTTGGGAGTGGAGCCCGGGGAGGGCGGGGGTTTGGGGAGGGGAGGGACCTCAGCAGGTTGTAATACCACCAAGCCCACCCTCCCAAACAGTAATTTTCTCCAAGGAAACTGATCTCCATAGTCTGGAGATGAGTTGAAATTCTGGGTAAATCTCTAGGCACCTCCTGGTAAATCTCTAGGCCCCTCCAAAGTCTGTACATGAGTTTATATTCTGGGTAAATCTCTATGCACCTCCTGGTAAATATCTATGCCCCTATATAGCCTGTAGAGTTGAAATTCTGGGTAAATCTCTGTGCACCTCCTAGTCAATCTCTATGCCCCTCCATAGTCTGTTGATGAGTTGAAATTCTGGGTAAATCTCTAGGCATCTCCTGGTAAATCTCTATGCCTCTCTATAGTCTGGAGATGAGTTGAAATTCTGGGTAAATCTCTAGGCACCTCCTGGTAAATCTCTAGGCACCTCCATAGTCTGGAGATGAGTTGAAATTCTGGGTAAATCTCTAGGCACCTCCTTCTCCAAGGAAACTGATCTCCATAGTCTGGAGATGAGTTGAAATTCTGGGTAAATCTCTAGGCACCTCCTGGTAAATCTCTAGGCCCCTCCAAAGTCTGTACATGAGTTTATATTCTGGGTAAATCTCTATGCACCTCCTGGTAAATATCTATGCCCCTATATAGCCTGTAGAGTTGAAATTCTGGGTAAATCTCTGTGCACCTCCTAGTCAATCTCTATGCCCCTCCATAGTCTGTTGATGAGTTGAAATTCTGGGTAAATCTCTGTGCACCTCCTAGTCAATCTCTATGCCCCTCCATAGTCTGTTGATGAGTTGAAATTCTGGGTAAATCTCTAGGCATCTCCTGGTAAATCTCTATGCCTCTCTATAGTCTGGAGATGAGTTGAAATTCTGGGTAAATCTCTAGGCACCTCCTGGTAAATCTCTAGGCACCTCCATAGTCTGGAGATGAGTTGAAATTCTGGGTAAATCTCTATGTAAAAGTAAAGGTTCCCTTGCTCGAAAGCCAGTCAAATCATCTCATCTCCGTTTCAAAGCCGAAGAGCCAGCGCTGTCCGAAGACATTTCCGTGGTCATGTGGCCGGCATGACTAGACGCCAAGGCGCACGGAACACTGTGACCTTCCCACCGAAGTGGTACCTATTTATCTACTTGCAATTTCTTGCTTTCGAACTGCTAGGTTGGCAGGAGCTGGAACTAGGGATGGGAGCTCACTCCATCATGCGGCACCTGGGTCTCGAACTGCTGAACTACTGACCTTCCACAGCCTGCAGTTCAGCGCCCTAACTACTTGAGCCACCGTAGCTACCATGCTAGAATTATAAGGGTCCCTAAATCACCCGTCAAGTTTCATGGTTGAGTCGGCATTTGAACCCAGCTCTCCCGGACCCAAATCTGGCATTCTACCCACTGCCTCACACTGGGTCCATCCCCAGAGCCCCAGATCAGCTTTGGTTAGAGCAAGAGGGACCTCTGTCCCGTTTGCATCTCCAGACAAACAGAATTTGTTTTCTTCGCCTCCTTAAGAACCAAACATCTTGCTAAATAGATCCCCAGGAAGTTTAAAAAAACAAACAAACCCTACAGGATAAGTTTATGACCTCTCGTCTGTTTGCTAAATCATTTAAGTGGAGAAACATTATTCAAGATGCATGAACTATAAACAGGCCTGTAGATTATTGATTGCTAAATGACCCTTGGTTGAAAGGGGCTTTTGTGCAGCTGTTATTGTGGCGGCTGTTAATGAAACATCATTCATAGTTACATGAACAGGGCGAGATGCAAAGGCCCAGGCTCCCATTAAAGGCAGGCAGCTCTCGGAGGAGAATTGAGCGCCTGCTCTTAATTGCAAGTTCAGAGCCCGCTCGGTACCACAAACTCTTCCCCACTGTCTAATTCCCTTCGGAGGTTTCTGTATTGTCAGGGCGATCCTGTCCATGCTGCAAAGAATATTTATCTATTTACTTTATATCCTGCCTTTCTCCCAAGGCGG
This sequence comes from Gekko japonicus, assembly GCF_001447785.1. NCBI lineage: Eukaryota > Metazoa > Chordata > Lepidosauria > Squamata > Gekkonidae > Gekko > Gekko japonicus. Next base: position 29,507 of record NW_015169237.1, on the reverse strand, counting down.
GGGGAGAACCAAGTTGTTACATCTCTCTCCTTTCCTCTGTTTTATCCTCACAACAACCCAGTGGGGTAGACTAGGCCGGGGGAATGTAGAGTCATGATACTTCCAGGGGAAACCCTTAGCAGGGAGAATATGCTCCTTTTAAAGATCCTGTTCATCACAGTTGCTTGTTTCTAATTCGGCTCTTTCCCATTCTAATCTCTAGAGAACCGGGTTGGATTCCCCACACCTCCCCCACATGAAGGCTGCTGGGTGACCTTGGGCCAGTCACAGTTCTCTCTCAGAGCTCTCTCAGCGCCACTGACCTCACAAGGTGACTGTTGTAGGGAGGGGAAGGGAAGGCGGTTGTAAGCCGCTTTCAGATGATGATGATGATGAAGAAGAAGAGATTGGATTTATATCCCACCCTTCACTCTCCGAAGTAGACTCAGAGCGGCTTACAATCTCCTTCCCTTCCGACAACAGACACCCTGTTAGGTAGGTGGGGCTGAGAGGGCTCTCCTGAGAACTGCCCTTGAGAGTACAGTTCTGAAAGAATTTATGACTGACCCAAGGTCACACCAGCAACTGCATGTGGAGAAGTGGGGAATCAAACCTGGTTCTCGTGGATTAGAGTCTGCACTCTTAACCACTACACCAAACTGGCTCTCCTTACCGTCGTCGTCTTCTTCTCCTCCTCCCTCTCCTTCTTCTTCTCCTTCTGCTTCATTTCCTGGATGGATCAAATGGGCTATTCCAGCCTATCAGGGATCACACAGAGAACCCCGGTGTAGCTGATATTTTTTGATGTCATTACCGAGGGAAGACAAATGTCATTTTGGAGTGAGAGCATTGCTTCTCAAAGTGGTGTGTTCTTTCCCTGTGAAATGGCCACAAGGAGACATGCATTTTGGGGGGTGTTGCTCAAAATGTGCATGCATGAAATGCAGGGAATATATTTGTGTCTTCTTTGGGGCCCCCCCCCCCCCCCCCCGGTTAAAGGATCTCAGGTCTGACCCCGGTGGGGAGGCAGTCGGCGTGATCAAGCGGCTCATTCATAGCTGCCACATTCCGTAAAGGGCAGGAAGCCCTGTGCAATGTGACTTTTGCTCTCGCTTGGGAAGTTTCCTTCAAATGTTAAACCAATATTAGCTGAAGATTGGCACGGGGTCTCTGGCCACAAACTATTAGCGGGCCCTTCTAAGTCCGTTTAGCCGATGCCAGACAGGAGCCCAGAAATGTGAGCTCACAGGCAACCAACTGAGAAAGGGAATGATGAAGCCTGCTGCAAAATGGCAACTCTAGGAATGTGTGTGTGTGTGTTGCGGTTGCCAGATGATCCATTATAGCCAGAGGTCCCCTGTCATGGTCTCCTGAAACCTCCGCCACTGCTTGAATGAATGGTGGAAGGAAACTGGGGAGGAGTGAGGCTGATTGATGGTGCGGGGTCATGATGCTCCAGGAAGTAGTCTGGTTTTACCATAGAGAGTTTGGGGGAATTCCTAGAACGTCATGGTATCACTTCCGGGTTTCATGTCATAATGTCATAAGGTTGATCTACGCTTCCTTTCTCCGCGCTTTGTCCCCAGAAGCTCTCAGAGGTTGAGTGCAGCAGGGTTTAACAACCTTATCGTGGTTATACAATTATGCATGAGGTGGAGAGAGTGGACAAAAGGAACTTTTTCTCCCTCTCCCAAAAGACTAGAACTTGAGGGCATCCAGTGAAGCTGGTGGGCAGTAGGTTCAGGACGAACAAAAGGAAATACTACAGAAGAAGGAGGAGGAGAAGGAGAAGGAGGAGGAGGAGGAGGAGGAGGAGAAGAAGAAGGAGAAGAAGAGATTGTATTTATATCCCACCCTTCACTTGGAGTCCCAGAGCGACTTACAAACTCCTTCCCTTCCCCTCCCCACAACAGACACCTCAAGAGGTAGGTGGGGCTGAGAGAGCTCTGACAGAAAGTGCTCTTTTTCAAGAAC
>NW_015169237.1:339-27543 GCF_001447785.1 Gekko japonicus | reverse complement strand
CTATGGCTTGCCCAAGGTCATCCAGCAGCTGCAAGTGGAGGGGTGGGGAATCAAATCCATTTCTCCCAGATCAGAGTCCGCACACTTAACCACGACACCAAACAGAGAGTGATTAAAATGTGGAATTCACTGCCAGAGGGTGTCGTGATGGCCACAGGAATAAACTGCTTTAATGGGATCCGACAGTTTCATGGAGGGTAAATCTATCAGTGGCTCCTACCCATGGTGACTAAGCGGAACTTCCATATTCAGAGGCACTAATCCTCTGAATCTGAGAGCCAGGAGGCAACATCAAGGGAAGGCCTCAGCCTCTATGCCTGTTTTTGGCCATCCAGAGGAACTGGTTGGCTACTGTGTGAGAAAGGATGCTGGACCAGGGCTATTTTTGGGCAGGAACGCACAGGAACGGAGTTCCGTCTGGCTCCTGAGTTGGCCACACCCAGCAGGAGCTCATTAGCATAATAGGCCACACCCAACAGCAGAAACTCATTAGGATTGGCTACATTAGGGGTGTGTGGCCTAACATGCAAAGGAGTTCCTGCTACAAAAAAAGCCCTGGCGTTTTGACAACAAACAAGGTAAACGGAATAAGAAGCAAAAGGTCGGTGTGGCTGGATGGCCACACTTCTGGTAACATGGGGGTGTGGCCTAATATGCTAATGAGTTTCTGCTGTTGGGTGTGGCCTATTATGCTAAAGAGTTCCTACTGGTCTTTTTCTACAAAAAAAGCCCTGTGCTGGACTAAGATGGACTATCGATCTTACAGGGCTCTTCTTATGTTCTTATATTTGTGTCCTAAGGTTAAACCGGTTGCAGTTCCTTCCTCTGACCACTGATTCCGGTGGCGCTGGAGTACCTGATCCACAGCACCAGAGACGGAGCAAATCATCGGAACACCAGCTGATTCCTAATCCATCGGTTCTGGTAGTGAAATGAATCTGGCACTCCGAAATGTACAGAGAAGCTTGGATGAGAAGAGTTTTGGGACAGGTCCCAGAAAATGACCGTTGTTTCAGGATTATCCTGCAGTAGGATTGCCAAATTGGAGTTCAGTAGCCATTTTGAGACTGACAAGACATTTGGGGTATAAACGTTCAAGAGTCAAAAGTCCTTTTTCCAGATGCAAGTTAGAACGGTGATCCCTGAGTTCTTTCATCCCAGCTAGAAGAGGGGGGGGGGTTGCAAAGAAGAGAGTCAGGATGCAATGGCATAATGCAGAATGGAATCGGCTTGATTAGAGTGGGGGAGAAACGCTTAGGGGCAGAAAATTAGCATCTGAAGTGAGATAAGAATCCTGTGTCCATATTCAGCCCTTGGGGAGGAGGGGGTTCCACTGTTCTGAGCTCATGTTCAGCAGTCTCACATTGTAATCTCCCTTGAAGCTTCTCTGTTTGGGGACTGCCAGTCTTAGGCCCCGGTCACACGGGCCGGATAACGCGGGGGGAGGCGTGGCTGTTCGCCCTGGAGCAAAATAAGGTGCGGTGGCCCAATCACACAGTCTCCCGAGTCTCCATGCTTCGGCTGTTAGCTGGCGATCACACTGCGACGCTGCAGCGTGGCAAAGAAGCGGCGTGGCGTGATCACACAAGCGTTTCGCGTTTGTGTGCATGCGCGGAGCAGCACTGCTTTCAGTTTCGTGTCTGTGCGCATGCACTTACGAAAAACATCTGGTTTGCGACGGGACATGGACTGGCGGCGGATGCCACGGCATACTAGCACTCCTGCGATCAGACGCCCGCCTGTGCCGCGCGTTTTCCGGATACTAGTGCATTTTCCTTGGTACTTTTTAACTCCGCATCTTCGGCGGGACACCACGGGTTGGCCACTGGTGCGCTACGCTTCCCAGATGTTGCAGTATGATCGTGCCCCGAAAATCTGCCCGACATTCGTGCCTTTCGCGCGGCAAATTCTCCGTGTGACCGGGGTCATTGGTTACCAACAGAATGTCCTGGAAGATTAAAACAGTCTCCCGCTGGTTTTTGAGTGCTGTGATTTTTCCATGTCAGATTTATGGTTTATGACCCTTGTATTGCATAAATAAGGGCCATCCAAGTGTACAGCGGCAGGGCTTAGTTTGCTCTGATTACTCAGCGCAGGAAGAGGGTTCTGCCGATCCAGCAAATCCTTGGCCAGGCATGCAATCTGTCCCGTGCCTCGACCAGGGAGACCGTCGAGTGTGACATATTGCTGAGCATTTGAGTCAACATCAATTCTGCAAGCTGCAAGCAATCTAAGAACATAAAGCCACCGGAAGAGCCCTGCTGGATGAGACAAATAGCCCATCTGGTCCCGTGTCCTGTCTTGCACAGGAGCCGACCAGTTCATTTGGATGGACAACAACAGGGCAGAATGGCTGAGATCATCCCTTTATGTTGCCTCCTGGCTCTACAATTCAAACAATTAGGACCTCTCTGAATCTGGAGGTTCCCCACAGCTACCATGGTTAGTAGCTACTGATAGACCTCTCCTCCACGAAGCTGTCAAATCCCCTTTTGAAGCGGTTTTTTTCCTGTGGCCCTCACGACACCCTCTGGCAGGACAAAAGTAGTACTTCCTTTTGTCTGTCCTGAACCTACTGCCCATCGGTTTCATTGGATGCCCTCAAGTTCTAGTCTTTTGGGAGAGGGAGAAAAATTTCCATTTTGTCAACTCTCTCCACCCTGGGCACAATTTGATAACCTCTATTTTGTCCCCCCCCCCAGTCATCTCTTTTCTAAACTGAAAACTCCCAGGCTCTTCAGCCTTTCCTCCTTAGGAAGGTGCTTCAATCCCCTTGGTGCAGTGCTTAACAGCACGGACTCTAATCTGGGAGAACCGGGTTTGATTCCCCACTCTTCCACATGCAGCTGCTGGTGTGAACATGGGTCAGTTACAAGTTCTCTCGGAGCTGTTCTCTCAAGGACAGATCTGGGAAGAGCTCTCTCAGCCCCACCTACCTCACAGGGTGTCTGTTGTGGGGAGGGGAAAGGATAGGAGTTTGTAAGCCGCTCTGAGACTCTGAGTAAAAGGTGGGGTATAAATCCAACCTCCTCCTCCTCCTCCTCCTCCTCCTCCTCCTCCTCCTCCTCCTCCTCCTCTGTTGTGGGGAAGCAAACCCGGTTCTCCTCCAGCTCCACCATGTCCTTTTGGAGAGACGGTGACCAGAACTGTACACCATATTCCCCATGAGGCCGCACCATAGATGAATACAGGAACATTGCAATTGTAATGTATTCAATAAGCTGCCACTGAATGCATAATGTGTTATGAAAACATCTAATTGAAATGCTGTGTTAAGCTTCGTCCTGGGCTAAGATCCAAATACATCCAATCACATTGCTAGCCCAGGAAGCACCTAACCAATCACTATCAACAAGCTCCCTGAGCGGGAACGTCCGTGATCGGTCCTTATGTATGCAAGCTTATTGGTTGGTAATTGTACAGTAGGCGTGGCTACATTAGCCGGGAGAGTTTAAAAGCAGGACAGCTGCAATGTAAACGCTGTTCTGGCTATCAGATGTTGATCCATGTTGGAGTTGTGTTCGAGTTGATGAATAAAGCTGAATCTTTGCTGACTCACTCTCCGACTACTTTGTTAAGCGAGCGACTTAACAGCAATAAAAGGTAAAGGTAAAGGTTCCCTTGCTCGAAAGCCCATCGAGTCCAACTCTAGGGTTGCGGTGCTCATCTCTATTTCAAAGCCGAAGAGCCAGCGCTGTCCGAAGACGTTTCCGTGGTCATGTGGCCAGCATGACTAAACACCAAGGCGCACGGAACGCTGTTCCATTCCCACCGTAGTGGTACCTATTTATCTACTTGCAGTTTCTTGCTTTCGAACTGCTAGGTTGGCAGGAGCTGGAACTAGAGACGGGAGCTCACCCCGTCTTGCGGCACCCGGGTCTTGAACTGCTGAACTACTGACCTTCCACAGCCTGCAGTTCAGCGTCTTAACCACTTGAGCCACCGCAGCTCCGTTATTAACAGCAATACTGACCGTTTTATTCTCAATCCCTTTCCTAATAATCCCCAACATAGAGATTGCCCTTTTCACAGCTGCAGCACACCAGCTTGGCACTTTCATTGAGCTGTCCACTACGACCCCGAGAACTTCTTGGGAATGATTAGCTGCTCTTGATATACATGAGTGACTCTCTCTGAGTGATGACATGTGAAAGACAACAGCCTAAAGGTTAATTGTCCGTCTCAAGCTAGCATTTGGGGATACAAACCGGACTCTTGCAGCAGCCTATAGCAGTTTTTGGCAAGCCAGTTCCCCTGAACCGGAGCCAGAGGTCCATTGGAGAACAACAAGCCCTGGGAAATAAATAGCCCAGCTAATTGGTTCTGAATGCTTATCTGTGCTAAAGTGCGTTGAGCACAATCCCAGTCAAGTGGCTGGCGCAGCGACCGGTGAGACCGAATGTTTTCGGGGAAGGCTAAAATCGATTGCGTAAAAGAAAAATCTGGGATTTGTTTTTTTAAAAAGGATGAACACAACATTATTAGGAACTGAGATCGAGGCAGCGCTTAAACAAGTGATTTCGTTTATTCAGCTCATAACAACACAAGAAAAAAAGACATAGAACCAGGCTGACTTATGTACAATTTGAAATGGGGTAACAGTGTTCCGTGCGCCTTGGTGTTTAGTCATGCCGGCCACATGACCACGGAAACGTCTTCGGACGGCGCTGGCTCTTCGGCTTTGAAACGGAGATGAGCACCGCAACCCTAGAGTCAGATTCGACTGGCTTTCGGGCAAGGGAACCTTTACCTTTACCTTAAGCCACACTCAACAAACAGATAATGACCAACAGAAATACTGCGTTTGGAACCAATACATAGGCTTCGCTGATCGGTTAGTTCTTCAATCCAAACACTGCAGTATGTTAATAGAACTTATGTTTAAGCTAACAAGCTTATTTGCCTTAAGACATAACAAACATAGTTAGAGGAGGAAGAGGAGGAGGAGGAGGAGGAGGAGGAGGAGGAGAAGATTACCACTTTGGGGTCAGGAAACAATTTTTCTCCGGGTGCTTTTGGCTGGAGATACTGGAGGGTTTTTTGTGATCTTCTGGGTGTGGAACAGTGGTCATTGGGGGTGTGGAGGGAGAGGTATTTGTGAATGTCTTGCAATATGCAGGGGGTTGGACTAGATGACCCTGGAGGTCCCTTACAACTCTGTGATTCTATGATTCTCAGAAGAAGAGGAGGAGGAGGGGGGAAGGAGGAGGAGGAGGGAGAGATTGGATCTATACCCCACCCTTCACTCAGAGTCTCATAGCAGTTTACAAACTCCTTCTCTTCCTCTCCTCACAACAGACACCTTGTGAGGTAGGTGGGGCTGAGAGAGTTCTCTTGAGAACTGCTCGTGAGAGCTCTGAGAGAACATGTGACTGACCCAAGGCCACCCAGCTGGCTCTCCCAGATTAGAGTCCACCGCTCTTAGCCACTGTGCCAAACTGGATATTCCCTATGGATTCTCTGCTGCGGGATCGAATGCTAGCCCCTAACTTGGTGGTGGAAAGTGCTGTGAAGTGGCAAGCGACTTACGGTGACCCCTCAAGGGCCTTTCAAGGCAAGAGGTGGACAGAGGCAGTTTGCCATTGATTGGACAGCCTTGGGGGTCTCCCATCCAAGAAGAAGAAGAAGAAGAAGAAGAAGCAGAAGAGATTGGATGTATACCCCGCCCTTCACTACCCAAAAGAGTCTCAGAGCGGCTTACAAACTCCTTTCCCTTCCCCTCCCCACAACAGACACCCTGTGAGGTAGGTGGGGCTGAGAGAGCTCTGAGAGAAACTGCTCTTTTTCAAGGACAGCTCTTATCAGAACTACGGCTTGCCTGAGGTCATCCAGCAGCTGCAAGTGGAGGAGCGGGGAATCAAACCCGGTTCTCCCAGATTAGAGTCCGCGCACTTCACCACGACACCAAACTGGCTCTCCCCCTATTACAATGGATCTCCAGCCAAGCCAAGATCAGTTCCCTTGGAGAAAATGGCTGCTTTGGAGGGTGGACTCTCTGGCATTACACCCTGCTGAGGCCCCACCCCTCACCAAACCCCACCCTCCCCAGGCTCCACCCCTCAAATCTCCAGGTATTTCTTAACCCGGGCACTGGCCACCCTACTCGCTCCTCTGCGGTCCACTTTGCGAGCAAAGAAAAGGTGTATGTATGCGGACCGCCACTAGGGGTCCGCGGCACAGGCAGGAGCTCGGCTCCCTTGAACAATAGGCACATAGGATCCTCGTTCCCCCCAGCCCCAACCAATAGCCACTTTGGCGGGAAATTCAAACCCTCCAATGGACTAGGGGTGTGCCTGGGTGGGTGTGTATATAGTTGGCCTTGCAGGGCCGTTTTAGTAGTCTGATGTTAAGTACAATAAACGTGTGCCAACGCATGTCGTCGTCTGAGTCCTCCATGCGGCGAACCCAGTACTTTTCAGGTGTTTTCGAGATCTCCTGTTGGCAAATGGCACAAAAGGTTCCCCACTTGGGCCATTTGTGGTGCTGCTCTCCTGGCAGGAGCTCGAAAAGGGGGCCGATCAGCCTCCCGCTGGAATCAGCACTCTTCGGCTTTCCACGCCGGCTCACCGGATTGCGAAAGACCATTAACGCCCTGTCAGGACGGCAATTTAGCAGCATCCTTGAAGCGCCACTTTACTCAATGCTGAAAGTGTGTAATTACTTATCGTTGCTCTTAATAATGATAATAATAACAATAATTAAGGAAACAGACCTCATGTGGAAATGTATAAAAAAAATTCTCTGATGGAAAATCTCCGCGTCGGAGAGTCGAATGGTATAAACAAAATGGGAGTTTTCAGGAGTGATCCCCGGGTGGTTAATTTTGCTCATCAGGAACCCCTGAATGAAGATTTGACCTTCTCGACGCAATGAAAGCGACATGATTGAGCAAGATAATTAGGGGAGGCTCCATGCAGAGGGTAGAAGTGGGCGGATGTGGTTTACAATCATGGCTTCGCCTCCGCCGACGTCCCGTGGTTCGGGGGGAGGTGCCAATCACACAACAATCCTGCGGCGTGGCAAAGAAGCGGTGCGGTGCGACAGTGGCAATGGCTAGGCGCCATTGCTGTGGCAAACGGGGTTGTGTTTTTTAAAAAACCGAAGTGTGTGCATGCGCCGTTGGGTGCTTATGCACATCCCGTGGAGACTTGGAAAAAAACCCCGTTTTTGCGACGGGACATGGGCGGGCACCAGATGCCACGAACTACCACCGGAAACGCGATCAGACGCCCGCCGTTGACCCACGGTTTCCAGAAACTAGTACCTCGGAGGTACTAGTTTTTTTACGCTGCATCTTCGGCGGGAAGCCTCGGGTTAGCCACGGGAGCTCTACGCGTCCCAGATGTGTCGGTGTGATCGCGCCTGGAAAATCCGTCTATCTTCCGTCTCTGTGGCGTGGCTAATGCTCCGTGTGACCGCAGCCTGGATGGCTTTTAAAACGATTGCATTGTTTAAGAATTTTTTTCTTGCCATACACACAGCTTACTTTCTCTCATGCGGTGAAGATCCTCGCACTGTGGCAGCAGCTGCCACCAAAGCCACATTTTAAAAAATCCACACAGCCAATAAGATCTCCTTATCAGGGGAAGGCCTCAGCCTCTCTGCCCTGTTGTTGGCCAGAGGAACTGGTTGGCCACTGTGTGAGACGGGAGGCTGGACCAGATGGGCCCTCACTGGTCTGATCCAGCAAGGGTCTTCTTATATTCTCTCCCGTGAGCAAGAGCAACCCCCCACTGAGCTCAGAGGGCGCCTCCCCAAACCAGCTGACTCAAGTCCAACACAGTGGCCAAAACCCAGGGGCCATCAGGAGGTCCACCAGCGGGGCCAGAACTCCAGAAGCCCTCCCACTCTTGCCCCCCAAGCACCAAGGATACAGAGCATCACTGCTCCAGACTGAGAGTTCTTATCTATACCTTGTGGCTAACAGCCACTGATGGACCCCTGCTCTATACATTTCTCCAATCCCCTCTTGAAGCGGTCTGTGCTTGTAGCTGTCACCATTTCCTGCGGCAGTGAATTCCACATACAGGAAGCTGTCTTATACTGAATAAAACCATTGGTCCATTAAAGTCAGTGTTGTCTACACCGACTGGCAGTGGTTCTCCGGGGTCCCAGGGAGAAGTCTTTCACATCATCTCCTACTGGATACTTTTAGCTGGAAGATGGCGGGAATTGAACCTGGGACCTTCTGCATGCCAAGCGAAGCAGATACTCTACCACTGAAGAAGAAGAAGAAGAGATTGCATTCATAACCCACCCTTCACTACCCAAAGGAGTCTCAGAGCGTCTTTCCCTTCCTCTCCCCACAACAGACACCCTGTGAGGTAGGTGGGGCTGAGAGAGCTCTTTCGAGAACTGCTCATGAGAGAACAGCTCTGAGAGAACTTGTGACTGACCCAAGGTCACACCAGCAGCTGCATTGCATTGATCTAATTTATTACAGCAAGAGCCAGTCAAACAGTCCAATTCTGATATAAGAAAGATTAAAACAGTAATAGCATAGGAATAGTATAAAAACATTAACAAGGGAAAATTAATACAATTAGTAAAATAAAATAATATTAATAAGAGAATCATACCATTTTTTCCAGCTAAAATAAGTTTACATTTCCTAATAGCTAAGCAACAAAGTTTTGCTGCAGCGTAAGTCACTGAGCTCTGAACGTCTGAAATATACTGGGTTTGACACGCAATTGTGATCAGCTCATGCTTTATTGTGATTTCAGCTCAAACTAAAGACAGCCCTAGCAGGACTGAAGCCCTGCTTAAATCTGTGACCAACACCACACCCACACCCACACACCACCCATGATAGGTTATTTACAGAGGTGCTCCTGGTCAATAGGTTCCTCCCAGGATCTTAACAGTCTATTGTTCTGTTCAGAGGTCGATTCGGGGGATCGCCGTTCCCCTGGGTGAGGTGCAGGGGGGCGGGGCACACGACGAAGCCCCACCCCCTGCTTCCGGCCGCCCCGCTTCCGGCCCTCATTCAGCCAGGAGGAGGCAGGAGAAGAGGGAGGGTAAGTTGCTTCCTCCCCACCCCTGCCTGCCTGGGGCCAGGGAGGGCCTTCGCGGGGCTTCCTCGCACTCCTGCTGGCCTTGCAGGTCCACCGTCGGGCCCCTGATGGGGCTCGGCAGTGGAGCCGCAAGGACGCCACCGGCGGCCGGGACCATTGGGGGTGGGGGGCCTTCGCAGGGCTTCCTCACACTCCCGCCGACCTTGCAGGTTTGCCCACCGCCCCACCGAGGCGCCAGAAGAGCGGGCGGCATCCTCCGTTCCTCCACTCGGAGGATTTTCCAGTTGAAACGGAGAGGCTCGGATTAGCCCCTGCCTGCAGGCGAGAGGGGATCCAGGAGGCTTCACGTGTAAAGATCGCCCTGATTCACCCAAAGGGACAAAGTTCAAATTACACGGTTTTTTGCTTGGGGGAAGGGTTAAGGGGAAAAAAAACCCCACTCTGCATTTGAACATCGCACTCCGCAGCACAGTGCCTCCCTCCTCGGGAAGCCACGAACGGCGAGCTCAGCGCACCGGCCTCACACTCCGCGTGAAGGTGAACCTGCAGCGGCGCTTGATCGCAGTGCGCTGCGCAGCACAGCCACACGAGAAGCCGAGCCGGCAGCGCGCCTCCTCCCCCCGTGGAGCCCCTCCAGTGCCGCGCCGCCCGGGGGTCTCTGTGCCCACCCGCCATGGGCGCTGCCTACGGGGCAGGCAGGGGCACAGCGCCACCGAGCGCCTGGAGGGGGTGTTGCGGCGGCAAGAGAGGTGCGCCTGAGCCTCGCCAGCTGCAAGACACACTTCCGGTGATGTCAGGGGGTGTGGCCTTATGACACACTTACGGTGATGTCAGGGGGTGTGGCATATGCTAATGAGTCATGCTAATGAGTTCCCCTAGCTCTTTTTCTACGAAACGACCCCTGGTTCTGTTTATCCAAGATAGGTCCGTTGATGTCGGGCCCAGTGCACAACAGTCTTCGAGGAGGAATTTACAGAGGACTTCTGGCCTAAAGTCAAGATAAGACTGCAGAGGGCTAAATCTAGACAGAAGGGGTAGTATAAGACGGTTTCGTTCCTCCTGATAGAATCTGCAGAACCGGAGGACATGAGTAACTGATTCCACCATATTAGCCATGCACGGGCATATATGCTCATGCATTGAATTTACCTTGCAGTACAGCGGAAAGGGAGCCCCTCAAAACGGGCTGCAAGTGGAGGAGTGGGGAATCAATCCCGGTTCTCCCAGTTTAGAGTCCGTGCACTTAACCACGACACCAAACTGGCATTGAGCCACGGCCCCTCTTCCACACCCTGCTCCGTACATCCCATGCTCCGTACATCTCCCTGGAATTGTACTGAAGCAGATGAAATACTGGCAAATAACATGCTTTTGTTTTATGCTAAGTTAATGATAGTAGAGTGCAGAGAACCGAAACGATTAGGCCACGAAGGGGGGAGAGCATGATTGCTACGAGTGGACACCCCGGGTAGAAGGCTCTCTCTCTCTCTCCACGAGGAAATGGGTAATTACCGAGGATGTAACCCAATCGGATATGTCTGTGAAAGGAAGACAAGTGAAGAGTAATTGTGTTTGATCCAAAGGCTAATTCGATCAGCAGCCGATGCAGGGAGCGCTCTGTCTCCTTTCGAGAAGTCCCCCGTGCAGATCAAAAGCATATTTTTGTTTACACAGTTGGCAAGCCGCGCTCTGCGCATTGAAGTCTGACAGCGCGAGAAGAAACCGAGTCTGACGGCGTAAGAAGCATTCGACGTTTGCATGTGTTTTACATAATTTATTCTGCCTCCGCTGATCAGGGAGGGCAATGAGGGAGACAGAGCCCCAAAGGTGCCTTTTGAAAAACTGGAGGCAGACAGGTGGGCCGGGGGCTTTGAGGAGACACCATATTCATATGAGAAAAGAGTACAATGGGCCAGTCGGAGGCATCTAAATCCACTCAAATGCCCCTCCGCAGCTTTCTGAATGAATGATCAGCTCCCTGCTCATGTTTCGATTGAGTCCAGGATGGATGCATCGTCTTGAGATTTAGTCCAGGATGGATGCGTTGTCGTGAGCTTCGTTATCAGTTGCAATTCAGCAGTCTCTCTTTCTAATCTCCCTTTGAAATTCCTTCCAAAGTGAACTGCTGCTCTTAGGTCAGCGACTGAATGTCCTGGAAGGTTAAAATGTCCCCCCACTGTTTTTTGAGACTGCGAGCAAGAAATGAGAAGGAGAATAGCCATGAAGGAGGTAGAAAGGATTCCGAAGGTTAAAGACCTGTCGCTGCCCATCAAGATCAGGGGTGTCGAACTCATTTGTTATGAGGGCCAGATCTGACATAAATGAGACCTCGTTGTGCCGGGCCACGTATGTCATAAAATGTAATGCCAGGTAGCAGAGATATAAACTTTATAAAGGACACAAACACAAAGGGTTGGGTTTTTTTTTACTTAAAATAAAACCATGCTTAAAACATTAGCACTCTTGCAATATTTTGTTTATTTGTGTCTGACAACTGACACCTCTTGCTCTGAATTATTGCACCAAAATGTCTGTGCTGTTGCAATCTTGAGTCTTCTGTTCAGGTGTGTGTCTGTAAGCTGCAAACCTACGATGATGCAGCAGCAGCAGCAGCAGAACTGGAAGAGGCAGCAGAAGACAGCCAGTTCCACTGCGGGCCTGATAGAAGCCCTCTGGGGGCCTGATCCGGCCCACGGGCCGCATGTTTGACACCCCCGGTCAAGACAATACATTCCACCGTATTCCCCATTTACTATGTAGGGATGCAAATGTTTGACAATGAAGAAAGCTGATAGGAAGATCCCTTTGAAATGTGGTGTTGCAGTAGAGTTTTACGGATCCCATGGACTCCCCAAATGACAAATCAGTGGTTTCTGAGTCAAATCAAGCCTGACCTCTCCCTAGAATCTAAAATGACTCTCAAATGACTAAATGGAGGCAGTTGTATTTGGTCACATTCTGAGAAGACAAAACTGACTGGAAGAGACTATCATGCTAGGAAAAGTTGAAGGCAGCAGGAGTCCTGGCTGCGACCCGGAGAAGGGAGTAAAAGCCACAGATTAGAAAATTCTGGTGGCCTTTCAGAAATCTTCCGAATTCTCAATAGAGCTGCATATGATTCCTGATGACAAGAAAGAGTATGATGCAATACTACAAGATCCATCCTCTTGCCTCACCTCCTCTCTGATTCCGTGGTACTTTCACCTGTGAGCAAAATGAGTCTCAATCAGGGGTCATTTCCTGCCGGAGCGCACAGGAGCGGAGCTCCGGCAGTAAAGAGCCCAGGGGGCGGGCACATGCAACAAAACCCACAAAAAGAAAAAAAAATGTGACCGCAGCCATAGTAACACTAGAGGCCGAATGCTGATATATGCATGAGGCGTGGGGTGCATTGGGTTTTACCTATAACCTCTGAATTCCGCGTGCTTTCTTCAGTCCTGACAAAGGTCCAGTTCCTGTAGTCATCATATCTCTAATAAAGCATCACTGCCAAAAGTGTGGAAAGTGTCTTAACTGGGGATCTGACAATACCCTAAGAAGCCACTACTGTTTTCTTGGAGAGGTCAAAAGAAAAGTTGTGTTTGATGTAAAATATCTGGACCTCTTTTTCTACGAAATTACCCTTGGTCTCAATCATACCATGGCCTGGTTTAGGCAGTGCTAAAGACTACCAAGCCCATGCTGCAGCACACACCACACTTACATGGGGCCATATGTATGCTTGCATTGGACCGAGCAATTGGGAATATTGTAAGACTAGCCCTTGCCGGGAATCATAGTTTACCAGACCTTCTTCTACTTTCTCATAATACTTGGAGGTTGGGGACGCTCAGTGAAAGCGGCAGGCTATAGATGCGGAATGGATGGGAAGCCACTTCTTCCCATGATGCATAAACTCAGTGTGACGTCATACCAATGGTTATGGGGCCCCCCAGAACATCTAGTGGTGCGAAACATCTCATGGGCCGTGTCCACACTGGCGGCTTGGCGCGATATGGCAACGCCTCTAACTGAACTGGTTTAAAGTGTTGTGGCGCATATCAACCACACAGCACACCCTGCTATGGGTTACCCATAGAGACATCCCATGGTAAAGCATCCACATTATTGCAGCACTTCAGCCACGGACCGCGCTGCCAAAATTTTTTCCAAAATTCATGTGCACACATAGGAGCACATGCCTGCACATATGTGTGCATGCGCACGCATGTGCATATAGGCAGGTTTTTTTTAAGATGCCTCCCTAGGGGCAGCACAGATCTGCAGGTTCAGACAGCCAAATATGTTCTGCGTGCACTCCCCCGTGTTCAGACATCCGGCCATGCTCGATGAATGCACGGAGAAACAAAAACACCACTTTGGAGGTGGTGGCTTTTTAACCCGGCTCCAAGTCATCCTCTGACGGGGTGCGTACGCCCACGGAACGCCTGACAGATGTGGCTGCGTGACCGGGCCCATTTAATCCATTTGTGAAATGGGCCTATATCGGGCCAAACTGCCAGTCTGAACGCAACCGTGGAATTGCGCTGAGCAGGGGTCATTTAGTAGAAAAAGAGGTTCATGAGCTCATTAGCATAACTCATTAGCATAACTTATTTGCATATGCCACACCCCCTGACATCACCGGAAGTGTGCCGGAAGGCCACACCCACCGCTCAGGCTCCACTGGACTGTTTTGGATTGCTAGCTAGTGGGGGGGGGGAACGTGCAGATCTGTCCTCGCAGAGGAGGGAGAGCTTGTACCTGAATAAAACTTGGTCTTAAAGGTGCCACTGGACTATTTTGGACCGGGGGGCTGGGCTCTGCAACTTACCTGGCTGCTTCTTGCTCTGACTGAGGGCTGTTGGGAGCAGGGGGTGGGGCTTGTTGCATGTTCCCGCCCCCTGGGCTCTTTACTGCCGGAGCTCCGCTCCTGTGCGCTCCTGCAGGAAATGACCCCTGGCGCTGAGAAAGACCTTTCTCTGCATGAGATCTTGGCAAGCTGAGGGGTGGTGGTACGCCAGAGGGACTGACGGGAACCAACTCGGCAAAGGGGAGGCCTCGTGTGCTCAGGTGTGTGAATAAGTCTCCCAACTCACCCTGCATGTTGGGGTACTTCAGGAGGATGAGGATGCCAAAGCGGAGAGTGGTGCTTGTTGTCTCCGTGGCCCCAAAGAAGACATTGTGGGTGGTCATCAGAAGAGTGTTCATGTGGAAGTAGGTGAGGGGGTCCTCCTTTTCCTGCGGGGGGGGGGCAGAAAGAGAGGGAATCGTTTGCATATTTACACAGCCCCTGACCAGCCTCCGGGGAAAGGTGAGGTGTCCGAGCAGTCTCCATGTTTAAATTGCTGCTATTCATTTGCAAACTATGGCCTTGTATCCTACTTTGAAAAATCCTTGAAAAAATCTTTGGCACATGCTTTTTTTCCTGCTTCAAAATTCCTGAAACACACAAAGTCTTCACGCTGGCTTCTGTGTGAGCAGGACTCAGGTGTTCCTTTCATTAGGATGCGCTAATGAGGTGTGAACCGTTTTCCTCTCTAAGAAGACTCTTCCTGTTTTGATAAACTCCCTACACTGAAATCCCTGTTATGGAATCTTTTAAAGGTTTTGAACTGTAGATAAGAAGAAACAAGTTTGTAATTTTCTAGAGAAAGTTTGGTGTAGTGGTGAAAGTCAGTTTGGTGTAGTGGTTAGGAGCGCGGACTCTAATCTGGGAGAACCGGGTTTCATTCCCCACTCCTCCACTCACAGCTGCTGGATGACCTTGGGCAAGCCATAGTTCTGTCAGAGCTGTTCTCTCATGAGCAGTCCTCGAAAGAGCTCTCTCAGCGCCGCCTACCTCACAGGCAGTGGTCCCTCTAAGCTGAGTTAATGTGAGCTAGCTCACAGTTTTTTAGCCTTCAGCTCACAGATTTTTGTCTTAGCTCAGGAAGGATGGCTCCAGAGCAAACTAATTTATGCAGTAGCCGCTCACAATTTTAATGTCAGTAGCTCACGAAGTGGAATTTTTGCTCACAAGACTCCACGGCTTAGGGGGAGCATTGCTCACAGGGTGTCTGTTGTGAGGAGGGGAAGGAGATTGTAAGCCACTCTGAGGCTCCAAGTGAAAGGCAGGGTATAAATCCAATCTCTTCCTCCTCCTCCTCCTCTTCTTCTTCTTCTTCTTGACAAGACTATTAAAGTTCTAATACAATTTTTCACAACTTTATATGTAGTGCACGGTTTATATAAAAAGAATTGTTAATTAGTCAGGTTATCACGGTTATTCTCTTTTGACATAGGAAAAAAGCTTACCCAGCCATGTGGGCCATCAGAATCCAGGTAGCTCTTAAAGGTAAAGGTTCCCTTGCTCGAAAGCCAGTCGAGTCCGACTCTAGGGTTGCGGTGCTCATCTCCATTTCAAAGCCGAAGAGCCAGCTCTGTCCAAAGACATTTCCATGGTCATGTGGCCGGCATGACTAAACACCAAGGCGCACGGAACGCTGTTACCTTCCCACCGAAGTGGTACCTATTTATCTACTTGCAATTTCTTGCTTTCGAACGGCTAGATTGGCAGGAGCTGGAACTAGAGAAGGGAGCTCACTCCATCATGCGGCACACTGGGGTCTCGAACTGCTGAACTACCAACCTTCCACAGCCTGCAGTTCAGCGTCTTAACCCCTTGAGCCACCGCTCTTACTTGTGTTTGAATTCCCCTCTGATGCATGACTTGTTAGAGCCCTGTGCATTCCTTTGTCCAGTGGATTAGCTGTACAAGAGGGTATTCATGGGAGCACATCCAACCTTTACTATCACTGGGAATTTTGCTTGGGAGGCCAGATGTTTCAGCCTTTCCACTGGCCCCAGATGCTGTGCATCGGCCTCTCAACCAATGGGTGATAATCCAGGCAAGCCAAGTACAGGTGGTGATGAGCTGGTGTCTGTCGTGTTTGGCATAAGTGATGTCTTCCGTTAGCTGGCAATGTTTTCCTTTTTCTATTAAGCCTATTTGCTGTGTGGGTGGCTGTGCTAATAAATGACATAAAATAGTAAAAAGGAGGAAAGCAAAGAAGAAGTTCCCCTGTGAGATCAGGGCCCTGCGGAACTTATTGCAGTTCCACAGGGCCTGCAAGACGGAGCTCTTCCGTCGGGCATTTGGTCGAGAAAGGGGATGTCCCCCTCTCCCCCCCTCCATCTTCTCTGGCCCTAACTTTGTCTGCCTAGCTTTTTCCAGCCAATTGTCCACCAGTGGCCTGATTCTGACTAGTCATCCGACAACTTTTATAGTTACACGGTATTTTACAATTTTATGTGTAAACTGTTATTTTTAAGACGTTTCCGTGGTCATGTGGCCGGCATGACTAAACACCAAGGCCGTGGAGCTCACGCTGTTACCTTCCCACCGAAGTGGTACCTATTTATCTACTTGCAATTTCTTGCTTTCGAACTGCTAGGTTGGCAGGAGCTGGAACTAGAGATGGGAGCTCACTCCGTCATGCGGCACCCGGGTCTCGAACTGCTGAACTACTGACCTTCCACAGCCTGCAGTTCAGCATCTTAACCACTTGAGCCACCGCAGCTCCTAAATAAAAGAGAAGCCCTAAAAAGTTGCCAACAGATGGATCGATGGTCAGGGGGCCACACATTCCAACCCGTCTCCTTCCCTGCCCGAATGGGTCAGGAAATACGGAGGAACCAGGTGGTAGGATTCAGCTCTTGGACATAACCTGGCCCCGTCTCCACACCTGCTGCATTTTGAGAAGGAAGCAGTCGATGAAATCGCGGGGGAAGCTGGGGTCCAGGGTCTCTTGGTGCATCTTGGCCATCTCCAGGATGAAGAGGCGCAACTTCTCGAAATTCTCGAAAATTCTGTTGTGGGGTCCGGGCAGGTAATACATGACATGAGAGAACAGGTTGTACATCTGCGAGGAAGAAGAAGAAACACCAGTGGTCTGGATCAGACCCAGCAGCATCCACATAGGCTTCTTCCTGTTTCACCACAGTGGCTAAACAGAAGACCCCCAGAAGACCAACAAGCACAGGACAGAAGACTACGGCCACCATCCCAGCCACAGATATTCGAAGGTACATGGCTCCTGAACATGGAAGTTCCATTTAGCCTTTGGTGGGACGCTCCTCCACAAGTAGGTCTGATCTTTTACAGCCGTCTAAGAGAGCAGTTCTCACTCACCTGCCCCCACCAGGAACTTAAACACCGGAAGTTGTCATTCACCAGCCCAACCAAAGTGAGGAATTTCTCGTCCTCGTAGTCAAACCGGTCCCCGAAGACGATGGAGCAGATGACGTTGCAGACAGAACAGCTGATCAGGAAAGCGGGGTCAACTGGCTCCGCTGAGAAAGGATCAGAAAGCACAGGTTGAGTCAGGGATCGGGGTGGGGGGGAGTTAGCTAGATAGTATGTGACCAATAGTTTGAGACCCGGGGGCCACATGATGGAGTGAGCTCCCGTCTCTAGTTCCAGCTCCTGCCAACCTCGCAGTGTGAAAGCAAGAAACTGCAAGTAGATAAATAGGTACCACTTCGGTGGGAAGGTAACAGCGTTCCATGCGCCTTGGTGTTTAGTCATGCCGGGCCATGGAAACGTCTTTGGACAGCGCTGGCTCTTCGGCTTTGAAACGGAGATGAGCACCGCAACCCTAGAGTCGGATTCGACTGGCTTACGAGCAAGGGAACCTTTACCTTTACCTTATGTGACCAAGTATAATGTTGCTATGTCTGTGAAACCTTTCAAGAAACCGACTCCAGGTGCCCACAAAACCCCTTTCCCTGCCCATCCTTGAGGAGACAAAAAGGAGAAATGAGGACCACAGACATGGATACATGAAATTTGCAAAAAAATGTTAAAGAACTATTGTGCCTTATACACCAGAATTGTTATTGGCATCTCTTATGTTCTTATGACGCCCGCCAAGTGTTTTCAGAAAGTCGGTGCATCTAGGGGTACCAGCAGAGCTATTGATTAGCCGTTGGACATCTGCAAGATACTGCCCAATGAGTGTTTCTTAGCTAGCTCAAGAGGCCCATTTGTGTGCACGCAAGAAAATGTTCATTCCTTAAAAAGCATCCCGTTAAACAGAACTTTGGCCCGAAATGCTGAAGAGCGACGGTCAGAGTTGTGCGTAGCCTCACTCCCTGCCATTTTACGATTGGCTCCGCCCCCTGTGACAGACATCTCGTGGTCGCGCACTCCTCCCCCCGGCCATGTCAGATTTCTAAAGGGGCCCGGTGGCTCGAGAAAGGTTGTCAAATGTCAGGAGACGGGCAGATGGCTTTGCAAGAGAGTTCGTGCCTCCGGGGAGAGGAAGGCGGGCTGTCACTCAGCGGAAAAGAGAGGAATATAATGAGCTCTTGCGTGGGCTCCAGCGGCCGTCTGCACACAGCTGCCACAAGCCACGTTTGGAGAGCGGAGGCTTAGGCCTGCTACGCCGGAGCAAGGAGTCAGGTAATTGTCAGGCACGGATGAAGTTGTGCACGGCGGCCTAGCGGGGGGACTCTGAAGTGGGTCGTTTAATGATGCAGACACAGACCAGGTGTCTCACCCCCCCATGTCTCCTGGCATTCAACGAGATGCGTGAAGGAGGATCCGGCTCTCCCCCTGCAGAAAGAACAGCTGCTGGATGTCTTCCGCGAGCGATTAGCCACCGAGCTTCAATTTTTAACTCTTCTTATGATTATTCCCCCCCCCTTTGCTTTCATCGTTGGTGATGCCGTCCGGGAGGTCTGACGGAGGTCAAACTGGGAGCGCGCATGATGCTCCACGCTGTGACAGCACATGTCAGTTGTTTCAGGAAGGCTTCGCTAATTGTACGGCCAGGGAAGTGACCGGCTCCCCTGTGTAATGCTGATATATGCCTTGGAAAACTCTGTGAAGCTGCCATTGGATGGAGACAGGAAAGGGACGTCTCTCTCTTTTGCAAGGATGGGATTGGTGACATGAGTGTAAAAACCGGTGTGCTCATCGTCAAGAGGTTGACATCTTCCAACTTTATAAGACTTCTTACGCATGAGGAAGATTGGTGAAATGAGTGTAAAAACCCGGTGTGCTCGTCGAGGATATGATCATGTTGGACTTTGCTTCGCCTACGCCTGAATTCTTTTACCATATCGTAAGATTAATTAATGGCAGAAAGAGAAGAGGACCTAAAGAGCCTCTTGCTCAGGGTAGAAGAGGAGAGCGCAAAACTGGGCTTGAAGCTCAACATCAGAAAAACTAAGATCATGGCATCCGGCCCCATCACTCCTTGGCAAATAGAAGGGGGAGTCGTGGAAGTAGTGACAG
Source organism: Gekko japonicus (assembly GCF_001447785.1). Classification (NCBI taxonomy): domain Eukaryota; kingdom Metazoa; phylum Chordata; class Lepidosauria; order Squamata; family Gekkonidae; genus Gekko; species Gekko japonicus. Next base: position 8,265 of record NW_015169237.1, on the reverse strand, counting down.
ACTTCACGTTCCTGGGATCCCAGATCACCGCAGACTGTGACTGCAGCCATGAAATTAAAAGACGCCTGCTCCTTGGGAGGAAAGCGATGGCGAACCTAAACAGCATGATAAAAAGTAGAGACATCACCCTGCCAACAAAAGTCCGCATGGTCAAAGCAATGGTATTCCCAGTAGTCATGTATGGCTGTGAGAGTTGGACTATAAGGAAGGCCGAGCGCCGAAGAATAGATTCTTTTGAACTATGGTGCTGGAGGAGACTCTTGAGAGTCCCTTGGACTGCAAGAAGAACAAATCAGTCAATCCTCAAAGAAATCAACCCTGACTGTTCCCTGGAAGGCCAGATAATGAAACTGAAGCTCAAATACTTTGGCCACCAAATGAGAAGGGAGCACTCACTGGAGAAGACCCTGATGCTGGGAAAGATTGAAGGTCAAAGAAGACGGGGACGGCAAAGGATGAGATGGTTAGACAGTGTCATCGATGCAACAAACATGAAGTTGAGCAAACTTCAGAGGACGGCGGAAAACAGGAGGGCCTGGTGAGATCTTGTCCATGGGGTCACAAAGAGTCGGACTCGACTGTGCGACTGAACAACAACAAAGATTAATAGCTTCACAAATTGATGCTCATAGAATTATTAAATGTGTCGTTAATTTTACCACAGTGGTTTTTGGTCTGTTGGCAAGGATGAGATAAGCAGCAGGGGCTGGATCAGACCCAACAGCTGGGGTTGCCAACCTCCCTCCAGGTGGGGTCTGGAGATCACCTTCTTTTACAATTGATCTCCAGGCAATAGTGATCATTTGTCCTGGAGGAAATGGCTGCTATGGAGGGGGGACTGTGTGGCATCACATCCCCACACCTGGTGGCCCCTGGTATTTCTGGCCACTGTGTGACACAGGAGTGTTGGACAGGATGGGCCATTGGCCTGATCCAACATTGGCGTCTCTTATGTTCTTATGTTAAGAGCTGAGGTCCATCTGTGGCCATTAGACACAAGGTATAGATAGGAACTCTCGGTCTGGGGCAAGTGATGCTCTGTCTTCTTGGTGTCTGGGGGGAGGCAACAGTGGGAGGGCTTCTAGTGTCCTCCTGGCCCCACTGCTGGACCCCCTGATGGCACCTGGTGTTTCTGGCCCCTGTGTGACACAGAGTGTTGGACTGGATGGGCCACTGGCCTGATCCAACATTGGCTTCTCTTATGTTCTTATGGATAAACATATGGAGCAGTCTGGGGCAAGGGATTCTCTGTATTCTTGGTGCTGGGGGTGCAACAGTGGGAGGGCTTCTAGTGTCCTGGCCCCACTGCAACACTCTGGGTCACACAGTGGCAAAAAAACAGGGGCCATCAGGAGGTCCACCAGTGGAGCCAGAACTCCAGAAGCCCTCCCACTGTTGCCTCCCTCAAGCACACCAAGATTACAGAGATGAGAAGCCATGTTAGATCAGGCCAACAGCTCATTCAGTCCAACACTCTGTGTCACACAGTGGCCAAAAAAACCAAGGGCCACCAGGAGGTTCACCAGTGGAGCCAGAACTCTAGAAGCCCTCCCACTGTTGCCTCCCAAGCACCAAGAAGACAGAGCATCACTGCCCCAGACAAAGAACATAAGAGAAGCCAATGTTGGATCAGGCCAGTGGCCCATCCAGTCCAACACTCTGTGTCACACAGTGGCCAAAACCCAGGGGCCAGCTGTTCTTATTATGAGAATGCCCCACCTGCCTCAGAGGCCTCGGTCTGCTTGGACTTTGGCCCCCTCCTCCAGCATCCCAAGCCCCCCACCTCAAACCCACAGCTGAAAAATGCAGGAGGTAAATGGAAAGCACTCCCCCCCCTCCCAGTTTGGCTTTCCACATAACAAGGCACGATTCCACCAGGCAGTCACAGTAGCTGAAACGAATGGGAGCTAATCTGTTCAGGCTGCATCTGTTCCAAAAACCCAGCTCGGGCAAAGACAGACGCCTGTCCTCAAGCGTGGTGGCAGCGGTTAGACGGCCTCCTTGCCGCATGCTGAGGCGTTTCTCTGCAGGTGAAAGAACAGTGTAAAAATCACTTCCACTAAAATGTTTGTCTGTCTTCGCGAAATCCTTAATGGTTGTGGGCGGGGTGTGTGTGTTGCTCTCATTGCGAACTCTCTGTATTACTTACCTACCCTTCTGAGAATAAGCAGAAATATGTAGAACATGGGGAAGGGAAAAGGCTCAGCGGTAGAACATCTGCTTGACATGCAGAAGGTCCCAGGTTTCATCCTCATCATCTCCAGTTAAAAGGACCAGGGAATAGGCGCAGAGGTCCATCAGTGGCTATTAGCCACAGGGCATAGATGGAACACTGTCGGGGGCAAGTGATGCTCTGTATTCTTGGTGCTTGGGGGGGCAACAGTGGGAGGACTTCTAGTGTCCTGGTCCCACTGCTGGACCTCCTGATGGCACTTGGTGTTTTTGGCCACTGTGTGACAGAGAGTTGGACTGGATGGGCCATTGGCCTGATACAACATTGGCTTCCCTTATGTTCTTATGGATAAACATATGGAGCAGAGGTCCATCAGTGGCTATTAGCCACAAGGTATAGATCGGAACTCTCAGTCTAGGGCCAGGGATGCTCTGTATTCTTGGTGCTTGTGGGGGGCAACAGTGGGAGGGCTTCTGGAGTTCTGGCCCCACTGATGGACATCCTGATGGCCCCTGGTATTTTTGGCCACTGTGTGACAGAGTGTTGGACTGGATGGGCCATTGGCCTGATCCAACATGGCTTCTCTTATGTTCTTATGTCTGGGGCAGTGATGCTCTGTCTTCTTGGTGCTTGGGGGGGCAACAGTGGGAGGGCTTCTGGAGTTCTGGCCCCACTGATGGACATCCTGATGGCCCCTGGTATTTTTGGCCACTGTGTGACAGAGTGTTGGACTGAATGGGCCACTGGCCTGATCCAACATTGGCTTCTCTTATGTTCTTATGGATAAACACATGGAACAGAGGTCCATCTGTGGCTATTAGCATCAACATATAGATGGAACACTGTGTCTGGGGACGTGAGAACACTGTGTCTGGGGAAGTGATCCTCTGTCTTCTTGGCACTTCTGGGGGCAACAGTGGGAGGGCTTCTGGAGTTCTGGCCCCACTGCTGGACCTCCTGTTGGCACCTGGGTTTGGGCCACTGGAGTGTTGGACTGGATGGGCCATTGGCCTGATCCAACGTTGGCTTCTCTTGTGTTCTTATGGATCAACATACGGAGCATCGGTGACCACGTTGGGGACTCTCACCTTGCACAAATGAGTCCGTGGGCCACAGTTTCAGTATTATTATTATTTGAATTTCTGAATCACCCCATCCCTGAGTGTACAGGGCTCTGTGTGATTTACAACCGGTTAAAAAAATATAAACATGCAGATTAAAATCAGCAATCAGTTTGCCTCTGTTGCGGCTCAGGTGGGGTGTCACCTGACGCTGCCACCACTCTGGATTTAGGATCCCTTGAGAAGGCCCAGAGCACCCTCCCAAGACCTTCAGACCTCCCTTTTGGTCGAATAATAGGCGTGAGGACCAGGCAGAGTGAACAATGAAAATAGCTTATTTTATAGGAGGTCAAACAAACAAGGTGCTGAATAATAACAGTAAGTGGGTGAAAAGAAAAGAAATCAAATGCCCTAACGTGTCTAAATATATACTGTCCCTAGCTCACTATCTGCAGTGACCTTAGACTACTCACCCTTCCCTCAAGATGAGGGTCTCTTCCTTACAGCAGCCTTCCTTCTGGCTCTGCCCTCTGGGAAGAAGAACAGCTTCTGCTCTGGCACCAGCCCTTTTGTTCCAAGCCCTCCTCTTTCCCTATTGGTCAATTTTGGCTCCAAAACCTCTCAGGGGCTTCTGGGAGTTGTAGGCCCAGCCTCACCTACTGCTAGCCAGGCTTCCTGGGCCTAGTAGGCCTCTGGGGGCACAGCCCAGATCATGACAGCCTCAGTTACACAATCTCCAGATGGCATCTATAATTTAACTTAAAAACCTGCTCTGGGCTGTTCTTCCACCTCATGGGCAGGTTATTGGAGGAGGCTGAAGCTGGCAGGGTATGAAGGCCCTGGGGAATTGCATGAAGTCCTGCAGAGCTCTCTTGGAAGTTGGCTGTTTCAGCGGCAACAGAAAACTCAAGGCGGAGAGGGCGTGCCACCGCTACTGGATATTACTGCTAACAGGTGTGTCAGCTGTCCCTCCCAGCCAGGGGTCATTTTGTAGAAAAAGAGGTGCAGGAGCTCATTAGCACAACTCATTAGCGTAACTTATTTGCATATGCCACGCCCCCTGACATCACCGGAAGTGTGTCAGAAGGCAACAACCACCGCTCAGGCTCCACTGGACTGTTTTGGATCGCTAGCTATTGGGGGGGGGGAATGTGCAGATCTGTCCTCACAGAGGAGGGAGAGCTTGTACCTGAATAAAACTTGGTCTTAAAGGTGCCACTGGACTGTTTGGGGCTGGAGGGCCCGGGGGGGGGGGCTCTGCAACTTACCTGGCTGCTTCTTGCTCTGACTGAGGGCTGCTGGGAGCAGGGGGTGGGGCTTGTTGCATGTGCCCGCCCCCTGGGCTCTTTACTGCCGGAGCTCTGCTGCTGTGCGCTCCTGCAGGAAATGACCCCTGCTCCCAGCCCTTCCCTCCCCCCCCGTTCCCCTTCCAACATCCAATTTGAATTCCTCTTCGCTCCCCAAAGCCTCAAGCGTATCCTCAGCTGCTTCCTTCACCAGATGACGATGAAGGAGAAAGAGACGCTTTAGAGAGCGGCCGGAGTTTGCTTAGCTGTGGTGGACAGATTGCAGTCTCCCTCCCTCCTCCCCTCCCCATGGCGTGTCATGCCCACCAACTCTTCCCTCCGCTTGGCACAAAGGGCTCCTGTGCCCAGCTAACCACAGGCCGGTTGGCCGGAGATCTTCTGCGGGCACATCGGCATCGCCTCTGGGGGCCGGGCCAAGGCGGCCACCTGGTTCAGTTTTTTTGTTTGCAGAGAGAGCTCAGCTCGGAGGGAAGGCGCGTTCCTGGCACGCAGAAGACCCGCCGTTCAATCCCGAGCATCTCCAGTCAGCCAGGGTAACTCGGGTATGGGGAAAGAAGAAGAAGAAGAAGAAGAAGAAGAAGAAGAAGAAGAAGAAGAAGAAGAAGAAGAAGAAGAAGAAGAAGAGATTGAATTTATACCCCGCCCTTCACTACCCAAAGGAGTCTCAGAGTGGCTCTCCCTCCTCTTTGAGGACAGATCTGCACCCCCCCCTCCCAATTGCTAGCAATCCAAAACAGTCCAGTGGAGCCTGAGCGGTGGGTGTTGCCTTCTGACACACTTCCGGTGATGTCAGGGGGTGTTGCATATGCAAATGAGTTATGCTAATGAGCTCCTGCACCTCTTTTTCTCCGAAATGACCCCTGATTAAGCGTGATCAAATTAAGCAAGGAAGAGTGATCTAGTATTGGAAAGTAGATTCGTACATCGAGCATGGTAACTTTTGTTCTGTTTATAGCCATTCATTTCGGTGAGGCTCTCTCTTTCATTCGTCTTTTCCTCCAGGGAAGCGGATCAGTGTGGTCTGAGATCTAAAGTTGCCAACCTTCGGGAGATTCCAGGAGATCGCATGGAATTACAAGCGTTTTCCAGACTACTGAGAACAGGTGCTCTGGAGAAAATGGACCCCATGGCATTCTACCCCACTGACCCAACCCAACGTGGGCAACCCTGTCTGTCTCACATGAACTCGGCTTAGAGGGAACAGTGGCTGGGACACTGCTGGAGATGTTGGGAGGTGGAGTCTGAGGAGGGTGGGATTTAGGGAGGGGAGCAGCAGATCATGCCACTACACCAGCCAGCTGAGCCATTGGCTCCCTGCCCTGCCCTATTTTACAGCTCCTAATATGTGAAAGATGAATAATAGAATAATTAGAATAATAGAATCCTAGAATGTTAGAGTTGGAAGGGGTCTTGCAGGTCATCTAGTCCAACCCCCTGCCATCTGCAGGAGCACAGCCGAAAGAGAGCGCTACAACATACCTGGAAGATGGTAAGTGCAGGCGGACTCTCATCTGGGAGAACCGGGTTTGATTCCCCACTCCTCCACTTGCACCTGCTGGATGACCTTGGACAAGCCGTAGTTCTGATAAGAGCTGTCTTGAAAAAGAGCCGTTTCTGTCAGAGCTCCCTCAGCCCCACCTACCTCACAGGGTGTCTGTTGTGGGAAGGGAAAGGTCTTTGTAAGCCGCTCTGTTGACACCTTTGGGTAGTGAAAGGCGGGGTATAAATCCAATCTCTTATTCTTCTTCTTAGTGACCTGCAGGAGCACGGGGAGGTCAGGTTGCCAACTCTGGGTTGGGAAGTTCCTGGAGATTTGGGGGTAGACCCTGGAGAGAAGGGGGTTTGGGAAGAGGGAGGGCCTTAGTGGAGTACAGTGCCATAAAGCCCGCCTTCCAGAGCCGCCATTTTTTCTCCAGGGAAACTGATCTCTGATGTCTGGAGATCAATTCTTTTTCTGGGCGATCTCCAGGCCCCACCTGCAGGCTGGCAACTGTAGCTTTGCAAGAGTTTGTGCCACTCTGAGCTGGCAATGAGAGAGACGGCTTTCTGTTTTAAGCCCCTTAGCTCAGGGGTGTCGGACTCATTTGTTATGAGGGCCGGACCGAACATCAATGAGATCTTGTTGGGCCGGGCCACGTGTTTCATAAAAGGTAACGCCAGGTAGTGGAGATAGAAACTTCATAAAGGACACAAACTGTTTTAAAACTTAAAATAAAAAACATGCGTAAATCATCAGCACTCTTGCAATATTTCGTTTATTTCACAGTGCCTGATCACAGTGCCTGATCACTCTTGCTCTGAATGATTGCATCAAAATGTCTGTGCTGTCGCAATCCTGAGTCTGCCGTTCAGGTGTGTATCTGTAAGTTGCAAACCTACGATGACGCAGCAGCAGCAGAACTGGGAGAAGAGGCAGAAGACAGCCAGTTCCACTGTGGGCCTGATGGAAGCCCTCCGGGGGCCCCCCCCCCCCCCCCCGGGCCACATGTTTGACACCCCTGCCTTAGCTATAAATCCTCCGTAGAGCTCAGGGCTTGGCTGAGCTCCCAAGAAATTGAACACACAGGTGTTTTATTTTTTCAAGTTCATTTTTTTATTTTGCTTTACGCTGTCCAAGCGCAGGCTGTATCTTGTCGGTAGCCGCATCGGTGATATTTTAGTGTTTGCAGTCATGCTGTTCTCGCAAGACACATTAAAACCACAAATTAGGAACATGGCAAAGACATTGAGCAGGCAGGTGAGCCTGTCAGTGCGCCTCTGCCAAACGTGTGGGATGGCCCTCTGTTTTGACATTTACACCATTCCTCAGTTTAAAATATTTATCTCCGGCTTTTCAGCACTCCAAGCGCGGACGCGAGACGGCGAAGGACAAGCTGGAAGAATTTTTGAAAAAAATGGATCCACAAATTCAGACAGAGTTGAGAGCCAGTTTGGTGTAGTGTTTCAGCGCGCGGACTCTAATCTGGGAGAACTGGGTTTGATTCCCTACGCCCCCACCGGAACCTGCTGGGTGACCTTGGGCAAGCCACAGTTCTGTTAGAGCTGTCCTTGAAAAAGAGCAGTTTCTGTCAGAGCTCTCTCAGCCCCACCTACCTCACAGGATGTCTGTTGTGGGGAGGGGAAGGGGAAGGAGTTTGTTAGCCACTCTGAGACTCCTTTGGGTAGTGAAGGGCGGGGTATAAATCCAATCTCCTCTTCTTCCTCAGTAACCTTCAGCAAGATGCATTTTGGTTGTTTTATTTATTAAAACGTTTACATCCTACGTTTCCTACGAGAGCCAGTTTGGTGTAGTGGTTGAGTGCGCGGACTTTGGGTAGTGAAGGGTGGGGTATAAATCCAATCTCTTCTCTTCTTCTTCTTCTACATGAGCAGCAGACCCCCCCCC